>NC_054085.1:7000258-7237758 GCF_017562075.2 Anopheles merus
GCTCGGTTCGCCGTGCAGCTCAGCAAGCTCGTGGTTCATCCTTCTCCTCCACGCTCCATGCTCGAACACACCGCCAAAGATGGTCCGGAGGATGCGTCGGTCAAACACGCCCAGAGAGTTTGCATCCTCCGTTCGAATGGTCTTGGACCCGTGTCCATAGAGGACCACCGAACGAATCAATGTGCAATATATCTCACATTTCGTGCGGGCTTGAAGGCTTCTGGATCTCAGCAGTCGGTGAAGCCCTTAGTATGCCCGATTCCCCTGCACAATGCGTCTCCGGATTTCGCTGCTGATGTCGTTGTCCGAAGTAACGACCGTCCCGAGATAGCAAAACTCCTTTACCACCTCGAGATTGTCGCCGTCAACTAATACGCTGCTTCCCACATGGTCTGAGTCTCCGGCAAGCAGGTACTTCGTCTTCGTCGCATTGATTCTCAATCCAATTCTTGCTGCTTCGTATTTGAGTCGGGTGTACGCCTCACATACCTTCGCTGTTGGAAGAAATTGGAGAGACCGGTAGAGGATCGTGCCACTGATGTTGTGGTCTAGCCCCGCGCCTAAAATGACACCTTCCAGGGCAATGTTAAACAGCAGACAGGAGAGTCCGTCATCTTGCCTCAGACCCCTGTGAGATTCAAACGCTTCCGATGTCAAGTTCGATACTCTCACCTTGCACTGCACCCCGTTCATGATCTAACAGCCGGATCAACTTCCCAGGGAAGTGGTACCGATGCATGATGCTCCATAGCTCCTTCCGGTCTATGGTGTCGTAGGCCGCCTTGAAGTCGATGAACAGGTGGTGCATTGGGATCTGGCGCTCTAGGCTTTTCTGGAGGATCTGCTGCAGAGTGAACATTTGGTCGGTGGTGGATTTGCCTCCAACAAACCCAGCTTGGTAGCTTTCGACAAAATTTGTAGCAAGGGGCGCAGGTCTGCAGAACAGGATCTGGGACAGGGTCTTATAAGTAGCATTAAGGGCTGTGATGGTTCGAAAATTTGAACAATCCAGCCTGTCGCCGTTTTTGATGACTCCTCCGGTAGTTCCTCCTGCTCCCAGACTGTCACGATCAGCTGTTGCATTTCGACGGTAAGCCTCTCCGGCCCCATTTTGAAGAGCTCGACCGACGTTTCAATCCGATTCCTTTGTAATTTTTTCGATGATTCATATTATTCGGGCTTAGAATCATTGAAAAGCATTGGAATCTATTGTTGTGGTAGTTATCAACGTGAAAACAACCGTATTTTAACATATTATGCTTAGATTTTCATAATGATTCATTTTTAATTCTGTCGGCAATATAAAGCATGATTTTTTATCTTATTTGAAATTCCGGTCAGCCGAAGTAAATCGTGAATGATTAATTGATACAGGATTTCTCTAGACCTTAAGCAAACAATTCATTCCTGTATACATTCCAATACATTCCAACAATAACTATGGAAACTCGAATGATCTGTCATTGGTTGCTTTGTGTACGTTCGACATACGCTATGTACGTTCTCACAAGCCATATCTTTCTTCGCGAATCTTTCGTCTTCCACCAGAAACAAGTGTCAACAAATAAAAAATTAACATCTTTTTTTTGCGTTTACACATCACTAATCTTCGATGCATACTATCATAGTAGTTTAACAAAATAATTTGTAAAACACGGATTCTTGTTGTAAGAAATGTACAATATACAACCGTTAGAATACTTAGCGCTTGGTAGCAATCGAAAAAGTATGCTAAAACACGATATTTCTCTCGTCCTGTCAAAAGATTGCAAGCAACTATTTTTGTTATCCATCCAGCGATGAATAGCCTGGGTTGCTCGTAAAAAGATTAACTACACGCTGTTAAACTTATCCTACCTCAGTGAAAATTTGTGTTTGACAGATATTTTGTAGCAGAATATGCCGCGTTAGAACGTGGCTATTTGACAATGTTAAGTTGCGATTTTATGGATTAGAAACGAAGCTCACAGTGTTGAGCTGGCTAGAGAAACCCTGTAATGTTAAGAAGGCCTTTCATCTTGAAAGTGAGTGTGCCCTCGATTTCAACTTTGTCAAACGAAAGGATTTGCGCAACACATATTTGTAAAAACTACACCCCAATGAGTTTATCATTATCATCTTTGACTGGCTGTACTACTGGCAAAAGTCAACGAAAGACCGGACATCCAGGCAACGGTAAAGACATCGGGTTAGGTGATAGAAAATATTATTTTATTAATAGCATTACTATAGCTGAAGCAGGATTAAATGTAGAGTTCTAGTTAAAAAGACAGTATCGTTCATATTTTTACTGGTTGTGCTAACTTTTTCCAGATGGCGAATAACCTGTAAATGAAATGAACTAAAATTTAAGTGAGGTGCTACAGATAAGAAAGTCACATCTATCAACGCTACAGTTTTATTTGGCTAACAAAATGGTCAACCGGATTCACGTTGTCCCGAGCCATGACTACGCATCTTTTGTTGCGTCACATTTCAAGTGCAGTGTCGTTATTAAATTAATATGGAGAGTTTGACTACGCCAGATTCAAACAATTTTTTTTGCAAACAAAGTTTGAAGACAGTTTTATACAGTACGGTACAAAGCAAACGCTATTCCTTCCTGAAAGTAGTATAAAAAAGATTCAATCAAATGTTTTTATCGAACACCACATTTGCTATTTACTTACATGTTCCTCTTCCTTCTGTGCTTCCAAATGTCGAGGACAACACACAATTGCTCTGCTACTGCAGTAAAATATTGGCAAACTTTTTCCAGCTCTTTTCGATATATTGAGACAGTTTATATGGCTTACGCAAGTACCTGTCGCACCATCTGGGTAAGAACATTCGTCCGATGTTTTTAAGAATGGAAAAACGTAGCCCAGAGAATGTTGCGATGGTGTATCGATAACTGAGTGGATCCATGCATTGTATGCATACACATACAGACCGAGCGCTTGTTCTCCGAAGCCACAGTTTTCCCCATGCATGTACAGCCCTAGCAAGTATTTTGTATCATTACGATACCAATATACAGCTGAACCTGGGTGTGCCTCGCAGCTACCCGGCACAAGCGTATGATTGTTCTGTAGACACATATGTTCAGGATGCAATCCTTTCAAAAGTCGAGAATGATGCTCCTCCGACGGGTTACATTCGTAACTGAATCGCACGTTATGTCCATCGACGGAGAAAAACTTATTATCTGTGGAAAAAGTGTTTGATCAAATGCTGTTTGATAAATTAACTTAATCCTGCTTACTTTTTGATTGGTCACCATTGATCACACTGGCGTACAATGTAATTTTATCGTGTTTTGAATAATATGGTGCTATTTCGATAGGAGTAACAGGTGCTTCCGAGACAAGCTTTAAAATTGCTATATTACTGTAGAGAGAATCGTCCGCGTAGTCGGGGTGAATAATGATATCTCGAATCGCAATGAATGACCCATCGGCTAAAACAACTCTGGAAGAATAAGACCTAGAAAGAGATCATTAGATTAGCACGATTTCTAGAAACCGTCATAGATGAGTTTCCAACCCACTACTCACATT
This sequence comes from Anopheles merus, assembly GCF_017562075.2. Lineage (NCBI taxonomy): Eukaryota > Metazoa > Arthropoda > Insecta > Diptera > Culicidae > Anopheles > Anopheles merus. The sequence goes on from NC_054085.1 coordinate 7,003,798, forward strand.
AAATTTCTCGCACACTGTGCCAATGTGATCACGGCATCTTTTCTTATTAGTGCTCCTTCACAATTCCTTGTGTGAGGTGCATTCGGATTGCCGTGAATGAATACCGTGGTGTCAACAGCGATGTTCGGCTCGACTAATGTTGTGCTGTTTATTCGACGTCGATATTTTAAATGACGCTTGGCACAAACCAACGGCTCAAACGATACACCGGCCCCTTCCTCGCGCATGGTTTCGGCTATCCAGTCAACAAATTTGGACAGTTTGCTAAATCCATGCAGTCTATGTAAACCGCCAATCGGAGCAAACGAGGCCGTTCCAATCACAAATGGAACAATGTGGTTATCATAAATCAAATCCACATAAACTAGTCCACTTTTCCATCGCTAAAAATATAGGAATAATGAGCAAAATAAAACCATAGGGTAATGCAAATATTGTCGAGAAACGTGATTTCAATGTTGGATACAAAAAAACCAAAGAAGAGTACTATGCATTTCGGCATAGCTATACATACCCAGTGTTCTTCGAATTCGTAAAAGACACACATCTGATGTACTGTAAGTGAGAATCCAGTGAGTACCGAGATATAATTGAGGTATGGTTGACATTTTTCGGCATTTTTTAATGTGATCCTCGTGGTCTGCACTATAGATTTTGTGTCTGGAAGCAATCGGAGAAGAAATGTTAAACAAACGTGCCTAATGTAAAAGCTTTTTGTGTTCGATCGACAAATTAGAACATAAAAAAATAAAAGATCGTTCAATTTGTAGTAGCAGTGCTTTTTCTTTTGACATGCTGTGTCGTCTCTTCAAGTTCTCATTGTAGAAAACTCAGAGGATATTAGGAACATTAACTGGTATCGAAATAATATTGGAGATGTCTGTTAAATTTCATGACATATTGAATAATAACATGTAATTATGTGATCATTTAAGCATAGGCGAAGGTACAGTACTGTTGCTATGTTCGATACATCATGGATTATGCTAGTGTTCTTTTAACATTTTTTGGAGAAAAAATTAAGCAAAGAAAATCCTATGAAAGAAATTTAAATGCAATGCTGTAACTCTCGTTGTTGTAAAAGCTGCAAAAAACACGTTAAGATCGCAGTTTGAACGATTGAATAAAGTTCAGATAGGAATCAAAATTTCAGTAGAACGTTCAATGCTTTGAGAGAAAACCTTCTACAGATTTAAAGTTGCTGAACTGATGCAACATAAAATTACATTATTTACGATTGCTATTTCTTCATTCGATTTTAATCTATGATAATTGGTATTCAGCTATCAAGATGAGTGCAAGCAGTAATCAAAATTTCTGTCCAAAAACAATACTTTCCAAGTTCATTATCCTTGCTAGTTCCTGGTTGTAGCACTCATGACAACTATTTTAAATTAGTTCTCAACTGTTGTTGGACATTGTAGTAAATTTATTTGATATATTTAGTTTTGCAGTGAATTTATGAAACGAATGTTAAATACAATCAAGTTTGAATCGATGAAAGGAAAGTAAAATTCTACGGTTTTTGGGTTTACCTACCAAAAAATTCATTTGTTCCAATCATTTTAACATTGGCAATGCTTATATTATCATCCAACCATAGACAGGCCGGTACAACAGTTGTTTGTATACTAAAAAGAAAGTGAGAAAATGAGCTTAGATTTTTTAAGACAAAACAGTTCTTATATTATTTGACTTTTACTTCACATTTGTCGCGAGCTTCAATAATCCAATATCATAAATTTTTTTACGTGCGTTGTACATAGGGTGAATAATAATTTTTGAGACATTTAACAGTTCTCCATGGATTGATACAGAAGCGCTGCAAAATATTGCAAACGTAAAAAAAAATTTTTATAATAAATTAGTTTCATGAATGACATACATTATTATTTATGATTTTTAATAAACTACCTGGAGTGTAGACAGTGCGCTGATCCAACGACAAAATTTTCAGACAGCAATACCCCTAAGCAACCACGTCCTCCAGCACCAAGTGCTACAGGAACTATATGTGGAAACTCCAGCTGTAATTCATCTTTGTCGTCTGCAGTTGCATGAGAAACTTCTTGCCTCTTATGTCGTTTTAAAATGTTTTCTTTTTTTAATCCTGACAGAGACATCAATATTAAACACTTTTATAAAAATGATCTTTTGGTTAATTAATTACCTTTTATAGCTTCATGTTTGAGATCGCTAGGACAGCAAGCGTCAGAGTCTAACAACAACAAAAAAGATACGTAATGAGTTGTAAGAATCGCCAAGAACACTTTTCATAGACTGAAACTTACAGTGCAGTGTTGTAACTAAAATTAAAACACTTATAAAAACACAACTGTACGCTGTCATCTTCAAGATGAGGCACAATCCAGACTGGTTGATAATTCAACGCGTTCGTCGAGATGTACGTGTTATTTTTATTTAAACGTACCAAGCATCAGAGAGTAAAACCTTTGGTCACCTTTGAATAAGAGATGATATCATTATGCTTGACCTACGCCACTGAACAGCTGAGTGTTCCTCGCGAATATGGACTGAATTTCGAGTACGATTAACTTACCATCGTTATCGTGGACTGAGCGAAAAAGAACACTCTTGATATCATTATGCTAGACCTACGCCACTGAACAGCTGGGGGTTCCTCGCGAATATGGACTGAATTTCGAGTACGATTAACTTACCATCGTTATCGTGGACTGAGCGAGAAAGAACACTCTTGTTTGTGTGGTTAGCAGCATCGGTTTCATTTCGGATCGCCGTACACTGATCACCTACTGGACCATGAATAACACTCGTATAAGTAGCAGTGATGAATCTAGAGCAACGGTTTTCAACCGGCGGGGAAATTTGCCTTTTTTGAAGAGAAATTTGGAAATGTCATTAATAAAAGAATGCCAATTGTATATAATTTTTTAACGATAAAACTTCTCGGTTAAAAGATCTTTTAAATTAATATTAAATTGTTGATCTACACTGTAGAACTTGCTTAAATTGGTGGAACGAAATTGGTCGACCAAAAAACTAAGAGTCGCGAAGTGCATTTCAACATTTCTACAGTAAACTTTTTCGTGAATTTCGAACGTAGCCTTTCTGCTCTTATAATCTCTGTACTTTGTCTCAGCAATTCACAGCAGCAGCCACTTACCGTTAAAACCGCCACTGCTCAGTAGAACCTGTTGCACCAGGGAGAAAGTACATAATGCACAATCTGCTTCGTGCCTGAGATTCAGAGGAGGATGAACGATTTTAAGCCAATGTAACGCTCTCACCACTTTCTTATCTTGCATCTTGTCAGTCGGGTCCGAATTGCTCCGAACGGCTCCGACCTTAAAATGTTACATCTTCGATGCCGATTGGAGTCGCTCCTGATTTGTTCGTAGTAATACCACCATTAAACATAAGTGAATATCCAATATGTACGACTTATTGAAAGCCAAGTTGAAATTATTCGAATACCTTATGCTACAATACGAGCTAATGTTTTCGATCAATCCAAACTATCCAAACTATTGCTGGATGGATAACAAAAATATTTACTTGCCATCTTTCTACAAGCCGATAGAAAAATTGTATTTAATCGTATTTAAACATTAGTTTTCGATTGGTTTTAAGACGCAAGTGTTTTAACGGTAGATTATTGTGTATTTCTTTCAAAAGGAACATGTACTTTATGATCTATTTTGTAAACTTAAATATTTGTATCAAATGCTGCTGGCGGAAGTGTTGTTCCGTCGCAGCGCCCAACGCCGGTGCTTTAGCACCAAGTCGGGTATATTTTTCCTTCGTCGGCCGGAGAGTACCTCCGACTATTAAGAAACGAGCAATTCTGTGGTTGGTGTTTAAATGCACTCAATTTATTTAGGTTCTGATCTCTTATATACTATTAAGTTGCTGACCGTATATAGGTCAGGTAACTGGAAATATGAGAGACTTTGAGCATTTGAGCTTCAAGCTATTCTGAGCTAAGCTATTCTATTAATATGTGGGTGGCTATGATTGTTATTCCGTAGTAGTTACATGTGGGGTTATTTTTTTATATGCAGTCATGGGTTAACCGAGTGTGACCAATGTTAATAGGGTATCTTTCCAAGATAATGCATTAGTTTTAATTTATCTTAGGCGTGGTTGTTGTAGGTTGTGCCAATTAAGACGCTTGCACTGTCCGTGAATAGAACATTGTTTTTATATTCTCGTCCTTCTTCTGCTGCGACGGAAAGGGCTATTGGTTTTGCTGAAAATATTTAGGTGTATTTAGGAAGTTTGATGGCACGTTTGTCTATAGAAGAAATAAATCCACATCCATCTTCGTTGTTTGCAACTGATCTGTCTGTGAATATATGATGATAATCGTGGTAAGTCGTGTTCAGTTTTTCAGTGTTTGTTTTAGTTTCAATTGTTGTGTTTACGCATGATCTGAGTTTGAGCATTACCGACCTGTATATTTTCGGTAGTATTGAATCCTAGCGTCGGTGTCCAATACGAGGTAATTATATGATTTGAGGCAGACTTTCTGAGGTTATTTGTTGAAGTTCATTGTTAACTCTTTGTGCGCAGGAGGGTGCTTGTAAATCTTTTTCTATTGATCTTTCCGCTGCAGCTGTTATCTGTTGTAAGATGACATGTTTTAGTGGGAGTAGTCCGCCCTCGAAAAGTATTGTGTCGGTAGGGCTTGTCACAAAAGCTCCGGTGGTGAATTTTATGGCTTTGTGGTAATGGTTTTGTTACGTTATCTGTTGCTAATGATGTAAGTTTAATTCCGTAAAGAAGTTTGGGGAGGAACCAGGATTTGATGAGTGAGGATCGAGAGGATCGTTGTTTTCCGCAGCCTAGCATTTGGAATAGGAGTACTCGGGATTTGGTTTGTTGTTTTACATTTCTAAAATGTGTTTTGAAAGAAAGTCTGTAGTATATTGTTATTCCAAATATGTTTGCTGTTCCGACGTATGGGTATAGGTGTTTTGTGTAGTAGTAGTGGTTTGCGTGGGAGTTTGGTTTAAGGTTTTGAAGAGGATTTTTTTCCAGTATTTTAGATTTAGGTGCTGAAATTTCGAAGCCTTTCCATGTAGCCCATTTTTCGCCCTTTTTCTGCTTTCTTGTAGTTTTTTCCTAGGTTTAAGTTGTGTTTTTGTACAATTAAAAAGAGTGTTGTCATTGGCGTAACATTTAGTAAGAGTAGGTATCGATTCTATGAGGGATTGCATGCTTTTTTAAAAATATAGTAGGTGATAGAATGGTCCCTTGTGGGACACCATTTTCTAATTTATGAAGAGTGAATTGTATTGATCCTAAAAGAACTCTAAACTTTTGTATGTCTGCTGAGAGACGACCACCAAATCTCCAGTTGACGAGTTGTTTTAGTATATCTTGTCTCTAGATCAGGTCGGCTTTTGACAAATAATGGGGCAGTCAACAAAACAATTTTCCTGTTTTGCTTGTGAAATAGGCTCCTCTAATTGTGTAAAATAGGTTTCGATACCACGGCCACCTTAAAATTTCGCTGATGATATGTATTAAAGGTTCTAATCATAATAACAATCGGTTCATGGCATGAAAGTACAATCTGTTCCCGAGTTACACGGTTATCGACTTACACGGATTCGTAGATACGCGGGTTTCTAAATTTGACGGATCACATGTCAAATCAGTACATCATTGGCTTCAAGTTCGGTAAAAATTGCATTTTTGCTAACAAATTGAAACGGCTTTAAAGCCAAAAATATTAGAATTTTCTGCACGAATCATATTAAATAAATGATAAATTATGTAAAAGTACTAAATGAAATCAAAAACTCCGAGTAATCAATAGTATTTTATTCCAAAAATGTGAAATTCGACTTACGCGGATTCACCGGGAACGCAGAAACCGCGTTTCCCGCGAATTACTGCGAAAATAATAGTAGACTCAAGAATAATAAACACAACTTTATTTTGCGATAAGTATTTAACCAAAATTAGTATGATTACCTTGATACAATGATACAAAATTAGTCCTTTAAAACATAAAACAAAATTTTAGGAGGTATATAATCGTTTTGTGACACATTTTGCAGCAAACCAACATTAACAGCGATTGATAGCAAGTGTTATTTCCTTAAAGATAAAAACTCAAAGTTAACTTAAATAATGTAGTTGTCATACGCTCTTTTGGTTCACGCATGTACCTCTCCTTCCATTTGCATACGAACATACATCTGATAGATTCAAGAAAGGATCGATGTACTCGCGTGACTTGCTTGATGGTGAATTGATCACTGAGTTGATCCAGAGATTATGCTCATAAATGTAAACGCTTATTGCTGGCTCTCTAAAGCTACAGTGTCCCCCATCCATGTATAACCCTAGCAAGTATTTTGCCTCGCACCTTCCCCCGCCTCGCGAACCTGGGTGTGCCTCACAGCTTCCCGGAACAAGTGAATACTCGCTTTGGAGACACAAATGCTCCGGCTGTAACCCTTCTGAGAAAAAGAGCGCGTTGCTCGTCAGACGGGATGCATTCGTGACTTAACTTGAGTGAAAGTCTAATGACGGAGAAGTACCGATAATCTGTAGACAAAATGTGTGATTAAACATAGAATGTGACATTTGCTTAAATGAGCTTGCCTTTTGATCCGTCAGTAGCGTACAAGGTTATTTTATTATGTTTTGAGTGAATTGCTGCTATTTGAGCGGGAGTAATAGATGCTTCCGACACAAGCTTTAATATCGCTATATTATTGTAGAGGGTATTGGCCGTGTAGTTAGGATGTATGATGATATTTTTTATGTTGATGGTTGATCGATCGTCGAAAACCACATAGGATGAATAAGGCCTGGAAAGAGATTGCCATAACGATATTATTTGCTGAAACCATTGCGTATAAAGTTTAAACTTATGTGCTCACATGAAATTGATCACACACTGTCCCAATGTGACCACGACATCTTTTCCGATTAATGCTCCGGTACATTTGATTGTCTGATTTGCATCTGGATTGCCGTGAATGGATACCATTCTTTAATAAGGGGCGAATAAATACAAATACATATACATTGCTCTACAATATTCAAATTCAATACTTGAGCTACACTTCATCAATGAAAACATGGGTATTTTAAGTGTTGCCATACATACAGTTGCGTCTTCCATTTCGTTTAATATACACATCTGATGTTCTAAAAGTGATGCATTGCGAGCTGTAAAGTAATTTGGGGGAAAGAAGGACACGCAACTTTCAAAATCGTTTACTATTATCTCCGTTTGCTTCATTATTGATGATGGGCCTGGAAATAATACAATTTTTTTAAATTTAAATGAATGGCCAAGTAAGGTAGTTTGTTCATCTTTCTTTGAGCAACATACCTCAGCGATCATTAACTTCGCATTACTTTTTTCATCATCCAGCCATAGACAAGCGGGTAATACATTGCTTTGTATGCTACAGGGAATATTTAATAAATGATTGTAATGATCGACAAGCTTAAATTAATTAACAAACTATATTTGAAATGTTAAGCTTACTTGACATTTGTCTCGAGTTTTATCAATCCAATATCATAATATTTTAACTTTGCATCGTACATGGGATGTCTTATTTTTTTAGAGATATTAAACCGTTCTCCACTGACCAGTACAGATGTAGCTTTGCTGTAATTATGTAGAATAGCGAATTAAATTAACAATTGGTCTTGGGTATAACAACCTATTTGAAACAGATAAAACACCCCAAATCTCGTGCTATGAGGTGGGCATGTATCAGAACAAAATTTTCTGAAACCAGTGTCCCTGGATTTTCCACTCCCGGGATTCCGGTTTCTATGAAAACTAAAAATGGATGTTCTTGATTTAATTTATTTTCATCGCTCTGGGATGTAGAAATATGGTGTACAGCTTCCCGCCTATTGTATCGTTTGAGGTTGGCGTCTTTTGGGACTGTCAAAAACATATTTCACATAAAGATACGTTACTAAAATACTTGGACTATCTGATGAAACAAGGATCTTTACCAACACTAGCGCCATTCTGGTGATGCGTGAACTGAGCATTCACGGTGACTAGAAAATAAAAGAAAATATCTGTAATGCAATCAAGCTAATCATTAACACATTAACACATACAATGCACTGTTAAACCTAAAACGAGCACACTAATAAATACAGTAATGTATGCTGACATCTTCTTACAGAGGCAAAACCCAACCGGCATTATCGTGCGATTTTTATGTGTATCTATCATTTTTCTCATTCTAACATTCAGAAAATTTTTCTCTCTGCCTCGCTCTTCTGGGTCCCAACCGACATTGTCACGATGCAACCGGTTTGTTTTTGTATTGAAAAAGTGTTCTCTATAGTGCGGTCAAATCGTTCTCGATAGCAGAACTATAGAAAAGGTTTTTCCAACCGTGTGACAGCGTGTAGCATACATTTGGTTTCTGTATGCTACATCGCTTCTCAATTTCTTTCGTTCTCTCCATTCTCACTACAAAGCTCTTTCTCTCATTTGTCGATTCCGCACATGCTTACGCTCTTTATTTTACCTTCTTACTCGCACATACAAATTTACATACTCACACAATTCACACTGCCGAAAACCGGTGCGTGATACACACGTACCCGTCTTGCCTGCCTTCTCTCCTCGTTCTTCCTTTTATCCAGCGTTGTCTTCGTCGAATGATGTGCACGCGTTTAAAATTTTTCCTGCTTGCCTCCCTCTCGCTGCTCCCGTATGCTGCGCTAGCGTGCTGGATGATCGTTCCTACTTTCCTGCCGCCTCTCCTCTACCAGGCGCTAGCACGTTGAATGATCGTTCCTGCCTTCGTGCCGTTACTCCTTCGTCCGGCGCTAACGCGTTGAATGATCGTTCCTGCATCTCCTGTCCTTTTGTTTTTGGCACTGCTGGTGAAAGAGGGAAATATTCTTCGTGTTGAATGGAACAGCGGTTTTCAAAATAGATAATAATACTTACCAACCAATTGATTAATTCTATCGTGGTCCGTGGTCACTTCCGTTTGTGCGTGTGTTACTATTTGCTATAGAAAACGAAATTGATTTTATATCACCAATTATTAATACCATTCAGTTTGATACAGATTGATATAACCTTTATTAAAAGCTGTAATTACCAAATAGTTTTTTTCCGTACTGGTTTCACGAGAAGAAAAACGAGCACGCATCGACGCGTGCTTCTGCTTGCAAACTTTATTTTACACTACCACTTTTTCATGAGAACGCGAAGCAGCGCCTTCCTCGGGTGGCTATACAGGTACTCCCCGATGTACGCCATACTCGATATACGCGATTCAGCTGTACGCTTTTTTTCTAAATTTGAAAGTTCTTTGAGCAAATTGTACTAATTTGATACATTGAATATAAAATGCAAAATAAATTCCCGTTTAGTCAAATATTAAAAACCATTTCGAAATGTGTACAATTGTAATCATCAGTTGAAATCAGATCAAATAACTAATTTAGTGGCTAAAACCTACCACTTCATGCAAAATTATACGAAAATTAGCAATAATTTGATTGAAAACCTCGAAATTTGACTTACGCTAATCTTCGAGATACGCTATTGCCTCCGCTATTGCAACCGGTTGCAACGTGACAATGTCGGTTGGGAACCAAGACTGACTAATAATGCAAAGCGAGCTTTGCACGTTGCATGAGACGTTACTTTCTGATTTACAGTGTCGCACAAAATTGATGATACATTCAACTTGTCTGCAGTTCTTAGCTAATATTTTTACCCATTTTCGAGCTATGCTTCCATTTTTGATGCAGTTTTATATTCTTTCTGATTGTTGATTATGTTAAAAAAAGATGAACAAATTTCAAGCTAGTATCAAGTTATCTTATAGTTAAAATAGTACCCGCAACTGCATAACATTCATACAATTAAAATAAGTACGGTTCGTAAAGCTTTATTTACTTCTAGCACTCTTGTAATTTTTGAAATAATTTTGCCGTCATTGGATTGGTTTATTGATCTCAAGATTTACTCATACCACTTTTTTGGAAATAACGACATTGGAAGAAACAACAAAATAGCTGAGTGCACCATCCATTGTGAGCCACTGTATACTGCATATAAACAACAGGAAAATTTGTGTGATCAAAAGATGCAATGTGTGCGGTTAATATTGATGATTACACAATTGCATTTTTTGATGTTTGAAGGCCGTTTGAGTCGTTGCTCCAGGGGAAGGAAATATAATTTGATGTTCACTGGACGTTTTGCACTTCTATCGGTTATCATTTACTGTAGCACGCTGCCGAAGCAGTTTTCTATACCACATCCTTACTTGTGATAGAATAATAATTAGAAGTACGAAGAAGTTTGAAAAAGTGTCTAACAGATGTATTTGGCGAAATGTACACAATAACCTACGAATTATCTAGTTGATAATCGCATTCTAGCGTTCTCGTTTTTTACCAGTTCGATTTACAATTACACCGGTTTTGTTAAGCTTGTGGTTCTACAGTAAACGGAGAATTTTTAGGGTTATGTGATTAACCTCAGGAGTGCAGATGTTTCGGTGGCTTGTTATCGCTTTAAAATGGGTCAGTATGCTCCTTTTATTTGTCCGAGTGTTCAGGAATGCCTCGCAATTCCCAAATATGTTTTGTTAATGCAATCAACTTGATTAAATTCGTGTGCATGCTGGTAGAAGTGTATTTTATTACACAAAAATATTTTAGTTTTTATAGCGATCCACCGATAAGCTTATACCGTTTCACTTAGAATTACGAACGTTATGAGCATTTAGCTAGCAAAGCCTTTTAATTTGAGATCCGAATGTAGGAGAATATTACTCAATACTTAAAAAAAATCAAATTGCCAATTGCTACCTACAGATTATTTTAATTCAATCTCCGTAAATTCTCATGTTTCATACTACGGACATTTGGATTCAAATTCAGTACAAATAATTGGAAATAGTGATAGGAAATGTTATAACTGCAACTATTTTTTTCTTTTGGCTCAACAACCGTTGTCGATCAAGGTCTGCCTGTACCAATCGTGGGCTTGGCTTTTAGTGACTTATTGATTTCCCCCCATAACAGAATAGTCAGTCCTACGTATGGCGGCACGGTCCATTCGGAGCTTGAACCCATGACGGGCATGTTGTTAAGCCGAACACGTTGACGATTGCACCAAAGGAACGGTTAACTACAACTATATTGCAAAATGCAAAATTCGTTGTGTTTCTGCCAATTTTGAGGTTTGTATTCAGAAAGCATATCTGTTTTGATGGTGGTGCCATACGCATACCATTACAAGTGATCTATAGCTTCGAACAACTAATAAACTCCGGTTTATACGACTCCGGTATTTTTTAATAAAAGGCCGGGTTTGACTCCTTAATATTTAACAATTTCGATCGACTTTAGGCGACACCTGTCATTTTCATATACGGAGATTCTGGAAAATATATAGTTAGTTAAGCGATGCATTTACAATTTCGGAAAATTACTGCCAGTGATCGATCGAACAAATCTCGAAGAGTTCAATGCTCAATGCATCTGGGCGAAAACAGCACCCAAAGCCGTCGTCCTGACAACGAAACATAGAGCTGGTTTATCTTTAAAAAAAGCTAAAAATAGACGGTGTCTTTTGTGTGTTTTGGAGTGTAAATTTGAAAAAAAATACAACATTTTGACGCTGTTTGGAATTTTAATCGTCGGTAATACAAGTTCGCAACTACCCGGAATTTGAATCAAACTATTGCATGAATTTCAGGATTTATTATTTAAATTTTTGAGTTAATTTATTGATTTTTTTTTTCTCAAATTAGTTGAAATATTGCATGCCAAAAATATCTTTAGTGTCCGTTTTTCGATGTGATTGGGTAATTTGCCAATTGTTGTACACCATCCCGTTATTGAACACTGCGTATAAATTATTGTTATTCCAAATATTTTAAAAAATTGAATGAAAGTTAGCATTTTTCTTTTAATATTGAGCATGTTTGATGCATATGCCACTTATTATTATATGAAAATAGCATTTTTTATATGTTTTAAAGACAAATGAAAATATATCAATTGATTTTGATCAAAACGAATGGATCTCTTAGCTAAGTTGCTAAGCATTGTGCATATCAAAATAAGGTTCATTTAACGCTGTGTACCATCTAAACTGTATATAACTTTAATTCAAACAAATCAATCAAATATAATAAGGCCTTACGATTAGGTATCAGAAATAAACTTTTTGTAAAAAACACTTACAGTGGCGGTCTCCTAGATCACTCTAGATTACTTATCCGAAAACTCTTTTCACCCAGCGGTTCGGACTCTCTTCAGCTATGTCCTTGCAAACTATTCATAAATGTTATTGTTGCGGGCGCTAGCAGCGCCGCACGACATTGGTACTCTGGGTTGTCGTGACCGTGCGACAACTGTCAGACGTTTCGGTGTCAGCGATCGGGAGGCTGCGATCGTGCGCGAAAGCCGATCGTGTTTCTTCGGGATTCAGCAGCGAGGGAACATAGACGTATCGCGGACAATGTTTTAGCGAGTTAGCTTTGAGAAGTTTGTAATACATGTTGTAAAAGTTTAAACTTTGTGTCCGGAGTTTTCTATCGGCCTCCGTCCCATATCACCCCAACCCGGACGTAACAGTTATGAAAGGTATGAAATTTATGCGGTCCACTGAAAGTCGGAATGTCTTCATTTCATAGCAAAATGACCACGTTGCATGACAATATTGGCCAATTCAGTAAATTCTTAAATCATTTGAAATAAGTTATTAGAGGTTAATCGACTAGTTGGTGTGGTCATCTACTTATTACATAAACTAGCCAATGCGGTCTTCGCCTGGATTAACCAATTTGAAGGTCAGAGTTTGAATAAGATATTATTGTTATTGCAATGGGATGGGATCCGAAGCCCCTCGAGGGATGATACAGGCTCTCCCATCCAACATCCTACTCCGACACGTCCTCATCGTGCAGAGTGGTAACGTGTGCCACCACATATCCAAGCTTGGGTACACGGGCTTGACCCAACCCCTTGGGCTGATGGTGGCACATGGTGAACCAAGAGCGGTGTGGGCATCCCGAGAAACTGGGAACGATGGAGGTGGGGGGGGGGGGTAGAGCCCGATGCTAAACAAAACGGTCACGTGAGCGCGGGGCCAGTTACCCAGTCCCATGTATTTTTACATTTTTTATTTTTTGTAATATTTACAAACATTAAGCTGACTTGACAACTCAATCAAATACCCAAAATACGTGGCAGATTGCGCACAAGATTCACAAAGAGAGATACAGTAGATGACCGCTAACTGAGAGTTTAAATTTGTGAGAAAAATGCACATTTGCTGTGAATTTCCCTTCGTAAGATTCCGGGTGTTTCATATTTTGACCTTTATGTGTTTTTTAACTGAGGATCACTCCAGTTAACGAACTTCCACTTAAAAACCTTCAACTTCACCTACTGTTACACGATTAAATTGTGCGACAACTAGATCTCCGAAATTAGGGCCAATTCGGGAGCAGGTCAAATAGGGCCAAGTACCACAGCTGATCGAGGAACAGGGCGCCATCGCAAATCGCGGCAGTAGCAAAAGTTTAGCCAGAACGGACAGATGAATTTTTAAACTGTGCAATAAATATAGAACCCGAAAAGCCAGTTCTAAAAACGTCTATCAAGCTACTCAAAATAAATAGATAGCTACATCCGTAGCAACAGATAGTTTTGCTGAATTTCACCATTAATGTCATGTTTTTAATAATTTTCAGTTAAACAATTCACTGAATATATTGCAGTACAGCAAGTTTGACTGAAATTCAGCTATATAAGTGTCGAATTTGTCGTTTCACTGGATATCAGTAAAACAAATTACTGACAATGCATTCTGTAAAAACGACATGTCAGTAAGCCAAAAGCCTCAAAAGAAAACATAATGCGATGCCCGTTTGCTCGTGATGACCAAAAAGTTGATTTTGTAGGAGCTTACAGACACCCCCATAAAATTTTAGGTGCGTATTCGGCTTGCGGGATTAATGTAAAAGGATATTTTGGTTGAGAAAAATCTTCACACCACTGTGCTGTTCTTGCTGAACTTTCGTGGTAACCGTGAGTGCATATCAAATCATCAAACTTATTTCGACAATATGCAGTTCACATCTGTATAAAACTTTATGAAACAGAGATGAACATGAGCAGAACGGACTGCCTGGAATCTTACCAGCCATGATCGGAGTTTTATTTTTTATTTATATATACTCTAAAAAAGTGAGGGGTTTCGCACATTTGGTTCCGGGTTGTATGTTGAAAAGTTATTGTTTTCATTAAGCTAGTTACGTTTATCTTGTGTTGACAAGACGATGGTTCTTGTACCTGATTTCCTGTTTTGGGTTTACAGGGTTTTCCCACGATTTATTGGTTGGTTCCCATATTTTTTGGTGCGTTTCCACGATTTTTTGGTCGTTTTCCAGAATTGTATATCTCGAATGACTTGTTCGAAGAATGAAGTTCGTTGGCGCCCTTCAAAAACATGTTTTGTTATTGGGGGGACCAACTATGATCTTCTTAAGGCACAACAAAACAAGTTTTTGCAGGGCGCCAACGAACTTCATTCTTCGAACCATCGAATATTTAAATGTTTCTTTCGGAAGGCTATTTGCCTCATCCACAAGATATAAACTCAGCTTCGGAATAAAAACTTTTTTTTAATGCAGCCTAGACGTTGGCTATACTCATCGTATATTTTGTACTGATCCCCTGTAAGGGAGGTAGCAAGGTAAGCAAGGGGATCGTTGCGTCATATTCTAGCTCTTGGTCTTCATACTCTAGTGAAAGTCTTTATATTGAGCGCCAGTCTTTCTAACAAGTAAAAACACCTGCATCCCTTTGTTGTACCGTTATGATTCAAATTACGGAGAGGTTCAAACTCCGGACATTCGGCATGTTTTAAACTCATTTCCTCATATTTTGGCTCTGGTCATACTGTTTTTACAATTTATATGATTGCCATGCCCTAGTTGGTCCTGATGCCACGGTGAATAGATATTTTCTGTCGATCACCATCGGAGGCATTCTTAGCAGCAATGATAAGAATCGACGCCAACGTGTAATTTTATCTAAAATTATTTAATATCGCGTCCACGTGCATTGAAGTACGAAATCATCGGAATTCTTTGTAGAAGTAGTTATCATCATGATAACAACAGTGTTTTAACATATTGTGCTCTGAATTTTATTAAAATACGTATTTCCTACTGTCCCGAAATTCGAAACAAAAATCTTTTCTTGTTTTTTTTTTACACCGGAGAACCAATGTACATTGTGATTAATTGATTAAAAATACAGTCTGTTCTCGAGTTACTCGGTTCTCGACTTACGCGGATTCGGAGATACGCGGTTTTCTAAATTTGACAGATTAAAAGTCAAATCAGTACAATTTGCTTCAAGTTCGGTATAAATTGCATTTTTCTTAACAAATTGAAACCGCTTAAAAGCCAGAAATATTAGAATTTTCTGCACGAATCATATCAAATAAATGATAAAGTGTATAAAAGAACTAAATTAAATCAAAAACTCCAAGTAATCAATAGTATTTTAATAAAAAACGTGAAATTCGACTTACGCGGATATTCGAGTTACGCGGATTCGTCGGGAACGCAGAAACCGCGTAACATGGGAACAGACTGTATATCTTTAGACCAGTGATGCAAAACTCGTTTTGGGCCACTTATGTAGAATCTTATCTACATATCTACACAAGCAGTTCATGAAATTCATGAATTGACTACTGTTCTTACGTCAGTGGCAATCGTCCCTACTCGTAAATTCAATGATTAAACTTTATTTCATGAAACTTTGCGGGCCGTATTGAGAGCCTTCGCGGGCCGTATTGAGAGCCTTCGCGGGCCGTATGTTTGACATGTCTGCTTTAGACAGTGATATTAACACTGTTAACTTAGTATAGGCGTCTCGCATATACCTATCTTTACGGATGTCTGCGAGGGCATATATATATATATATATATATATATATATATATATATATATATATATATATATATATATATATATAGGGTAAGTGTACCAATTATGGCTAAATTATGTCGTCAAGATACCGATTTAACCCCTGTAAAAATAAGTATTGGGTACAATTTTAAAAGTCTATATGTTTTCTTAAAGCCTATAATGTGTAGACCACGAGAGTATTTTTTTTATTTTGATTCAATGTTTATTAAAGTAATAGGAAATTTTGATCAAAAATTGCTTCTCAAGTTACTAATGTTGGTTATAGTGTTCCTAGCAATTCGCTATAGCTGTATCAATTGTGGCTGTAAGCCAAATCTCGTGGATATTTACACCAAAAGTCAATTTGTGACATTTTTTTTTAACTCGAATCAAGTTCTAATAAGTTCACTGCAGGTAAATACAGTCAGTCCGAAAAGTAATCGTCTAGCTCAATATTTTACAGAAAAAGGCGAATTATGGCCGCAATAGGCATGGGGAGGTAAAAGTAATCATAAGGTTTGATAAAGAGACTATCAATACACATGTACTGCTAAAAATAAACATTAAAATATTGCAATAACAACTAAATCATTCAAAAAACTAAAAAAAAGTCCTTTGATTGGCGCGCAAAAAGTATTCGTCTATCATACTTTCAAAGGTTTTTTTTTATTCAGGAGTAACGGTCCAAAAAGGCCGTTTTGCTTAAGAGTAGAAAATACAACGGTAGTTCATGGCGCTACAATCCATATTGGCAGGGAGACAATTCCTTCTCTGAGCCATGGAAGGGCACCTTATCCCGGGTGTACTCGGACGGTTTGGTTTTGATCAATCCAGTCCATGATTTTTGGTCCTATAAGCGTGGCGAGGGTCTACATCATTCGTGTTTCGAGGATGTCTATTCCAGTTCAATATTCCAAATTGCATTGCGGGGGTCTGTATCGTTTGGAATCCAGGCATTTCGTTAAATCCATCCATCCGAAGTGGTCCGAGTGTAGTCCAGTTTAGTGGCCCAAATCACATTGCGAGGGTCTGTATCGTTGTAGTCCTTTCCATCAGTGGTCCGAGTGACATGGCGGGGGTCTGTATTGTTCCAGTTATCTAATAAATCCTTGCAAGAACATCGTTCAAGCAACGATCTTCTGTCTGCCGTCAATGCCGATTACTCAGCCATACACATTGCACTCATTCATTCTTACATTCATGCATACATTCATCCATCACAAACATACAAGCGATGTACAACATGTAACACATAGACAAACAAGAGGAAATAACATAGGATGCAAGATTGCTGTTGCCAACAATGTTGGTTGGTTCACAGACATTTTGCTTAAGGAAAGTCACACAGTTCAGCCGTTCTCTCTACAGAAATCGAATATGGCCCTTAGGAATTCCCAGTCCGATGCCGCTAATATATCCCGAATCGGAATATCAGTACATTTTACCAGTTTTTCGACCGCGTCCAGCAAGGCAGGTCGAGCAGACTCGTATTCCACGCAGAAGATGATCCATGTCGTGGAATCCAAGCCCGCAGCCACATACCTTGGAGTCGACCAGTCCTATACGCTGGAGATGTGCACCCAATGCGAAATGATTAGACCTAAGTCTAGACATCATTCGAATGAACGCACGATCGCCAGGGGTGTTATGGAACCAAGGCTTCAAGCTTACACGAGGAGTGATTGTATACAGAAACCTTCCGAGTTCATCCGAGTCCCACAGATTTTGCCAACGTGCCATGCAAAACCCCTGTGGGGCCTGCAAGTACTCATGAGGAAGGATAGGCCTATCAAAGAAAGACCCTTGTGCAGCTCCCCTTTTGGCCAAATGGTCTGCCTGTTCATTTCCTGGTATACCACAATGAGCAGGCAACCATACTAACGATATGCGAAACGGCTTTTCAAACAGTGAGCTTAAAACCTTTACAATTTCTTTCACAAAATGGTCTGGGCTCTTAACAGCCTTTACGGATTTTAATGCTTCAATAGCGCTTGAGCTGTCTGAAAAGATTACATATTGATCCGCAGGGCATGCACTTATCAATAATAAGGCATAAAAGATTGCGGCGAGCTCCGCTACATATACTGAGCATGGTTGGCGTAATTTAAAGAATGCTTCGGAGCACGTGTTGTATACACCAAATCCAGTGCCCTGCTCTGATGAGGATCCGTCAGTATAAAAATGGTTACTGTTAGCATGGCCATGTTTCTCTACAAATTTGCTGGGAATTGTCATCCAGCGAAGGTTATCGGGGATACCTTTAATTTCCTCCTTCAATGAGGTATCTACACTTAAAATGGAACTGCAGGACTCTGGTAAGCTGGCACTAGTTATACTTTGAGAAGTACTAGGGTGCACCTGTAAGGAAACAAAATCATGATAGACCTTCATGATTTTGCATTTAGAACCTATCTCTTGCAGTGTTTCAAAGTTCTCGATTATCAAGGGAGTTGATACTGTAGAGCGGACGAAAAGGCGAAGCGATAGTAGCTCAAAACGTAGCTTTAGCGGCATCACTCCGGACATCGCGATTCTAAGACAGCGATACTGAATCCTCTCAAGTCGGATTAAATGCGACTTGGTTGCCCAGTGGAAGCATATGCAACCATACTCCAAGACGGACAGTATCGTAGTCTTATATAGGTTAAACGTCTTTGGGGTGTGCACCCCACCAGAGTCCGGTAATCGTTCTGAGAAAATTGATTTTTCTTGTACACTTCTGTACCAGATAGTACAAACAGATAGTTCTGTACCAGCAAAAAGTATTCGTCCATCAGATTTTTGGCGTAATGTGCGTATGAAAACAAAGGTTATGGAACCAAAAAATGTCCTAAACTTGTTTCTCATTGCATTTATGACTATTTGTGACTACTTGCACACTGCAAGAACTCATTTGAACTTTTAAACAGGCGTATTTTTGATCCACTCATCCTACAAGACTTGTTACAATTATTCTCTGGTAGAAATATTGCATTTCCGGACTACGTGGCCAAGTTCCATTGAAAAAATGGCAACTGATATCATATTCTCAGTCTACTAAATCATTTTCATCAGTTTGGTTTCAGCTGGTTTGGTGTTTCAGGCAAATGACAATGCTCTGTATGTTCTCCAGCTCGACTGTTCTTGAAACATGTGATACATTTTAAGTACAATTTCTCAGAACTGGGACTCAAAGTACTTAAAAACTGCATTAATATGTTTCCCCTTCTCGTCTCCAATAAATTTGAATCATTTTTCTAGCTCACCTTTCCTCACTGAGTCCTAGTTTCATGGTATGACGTTACACGAGATTTTGCTGCTGCATCTTAGTAGACTGTTTTCGCTATGGTAGACGTCGGTCGTTTGATCTTGGCGATTTAAACATGTTTTAAAATTTTAGTAGAGCCTAATTTAAAATAAATTCCTGAATTATTTATTTATTTATTTATTTATTTATTTATTTATTTATTTATTTATTTATTAAGATACAAATATCTGCCTCAGAGGGCTAAATATAGGGAAACTTACTGACTAAAACTTAAAATTAATGATAACAAACAAATACTTAAATCTAACTAGACAAACATATACTAGACAGCAAGCAATTTGTAACATAGCCAACACAAGTAAAATTAAAGAATTAGGATGGGGAAAAAAAGGGAGTCAAAGAACTGAAGGAAGAGGGGGCGAAGGGATTGAGGGGGAATATGAAAATCAAACACACCAGAGGCACTGTTGAAGCGATGGAGGGATCGAAAAAACGGATCATTGGTGCCATACAGCGTTCTTCTCGACGGGATTTGAAGGAAATCGCGGCGTCGAAGAAAGCGAGCAGGCGCGTACAGCGGTATTCTGTTAAGAAGTGAAGGACAATCAATCTCGTTCCGAAGCAAACCTCTGATAAGCAAAGCTTGAGAAGCAGAGCGACGATCATGCAGTGTCATCAATCCAAGCATACGGCATCGGACTTCATAAGGGGGAAGAGAAGCACCCGATTGCCCTAAAAGACGCCTAATGGCAATACGGGTGAATCTGCGTTGAACACTTTCAACCCTTTCAATCCATACCGAGCTGACTGGGCACCACACAATGCTAGAATATTCTAAAATAGGGCGGACTAAGCTACAGAAAAGGGCTTTGAGGCATATAGGGTCACGCACATCATTTGCCATAGCACAAATCATTCCTAGTACACTATGGGCATGGTTAATGGTACGCTCAATATGATGATTGAATGACAGCTTTGCATCAAGGTGAACCCCAAGATCACGAATGACATTAACACGATTTAATACAACAGAGTTTAGTGAATAATTATGAGACAACACATTTAAGCTCCGAGAGAAAGATATACAAGCACATTTATCGATACACAGGGAGAGAAAGTTAGCAGAACACCAAAAGGAGAAGGAGTCTAACAGACATTGAAGAGAGACACATGAATTAGAGTCAGTGATAGGACAAAATATTTTTAAATCATCTGCAAACATAAGGAAAGAATCGGATGGAAGAACAGAGCACACATCATTGACAAATAAAATAAAAAGTAAAGGACTCAAGACACTACCCTGGGGTACACCCGACGAACAATGAAACTCATAAGAAAAACCGTCATTCAATTTAACACAGCAAAAACGATTCGATAGAAATGATTGTAGCCCATTCAAGAAAGAAAGGAGAGAAGCCAAGTTTCTTGAATTTAGCAATGAGCAGAGAATGGGGGATTTTATCAAACGCAGCTTTGAAATCGGTATACACAGCATCAATCTGCATGCCAGAGTCCAGATTTAAGAGTGCTGAGGAAACAAATTCCATAAGATTAGTAGTGGTGGAGCGGCCAGCCATAAAGCCATGTTGATTTGGAATAATCCACGATTTCACCATTTCCATTAGAGGTAAACGAATAACAGATTCAAAGACTTTGCTGAACGCCGGTAAAATAGATATGCCACGATAATTAGAGACGCAACCACGATCACCCTTTTTAAAAACTGGCCTTATCCATGCTTGATTCCAAATATTCGGAAAAGTAGCCGTGGACAAAGAAAGATTAAAAAGGAAAGAAACAGGAAGGGCTAGTGCTTCACGACAATGAAAGAGTAAAGCAGCAGGAATACCATCGGGACCCGGCACTGAGGATGGTTTAAGGTTACCTAACACACGTAAAACAGAAGCAGTGCTTACAGAATGCACCTTAACAGATTTGGAGTTTGATGCACCTTAACAGATTTGGCCACTTTCTGTGTTTGATATTATTCAAACAAAACATGTTTGTAACAACTCACTCATTCAAGCTATTACATGACCAGCTACGATGAAATGCAGCATGACCCATGAACCAAATGTGACCCATCTCTTTTCCTGATCTTATTGGCCATCACAAAATGCACATTAAGCCGCCTCTTTCGTTAGATTAACCGTCAAGAATGGCTGATTAAATGGCAGTTTATCACACGATTAGTGTCAGAAAAATAGCCAAACTCTGATCAAATGAAGGACCGAGGCCTCTCACACATTTTGTAACCATCAAAAATGGGTACGATAGGTTATGCATCAGTTAAAGATACGATTTTCGCCATCATGCTCCAATCCTTTAACTCCACCGCCTTCAGTGCCTCTCTGACCGCTTGAAGTGCAATCGAAACAACAGAAATGCATTAATTTAGAAGAAAGTCATCAGTAGATTGATAATAATAAATTTAATTCACGTCTACGTAGTATTTGTCCAGCGTAAATAATTAAAAAGCTGGATGGACGAATACTTTTTGCGCGCCCATTAAACGATTATTTTTAGGTTTTTATGTATTTGGGTTGCTATTGCACTTTTTAAATGCTTATTTTTTAGCAAAACGTGCGTATTGATGGTCCCTTTATCAAACCTCATCATTACTCTTATCGCCCCATACGTATTGCGGCCATAATTCGCCTTTTTCTGTAAAATATTCAGCTAGACGAAGGATAGCTTTTTGGACTGACTGTAAGTAAGTGAACACCATTAAAAAGTAAAATTAACTGTTTTAAATCTCCGTTTTGTATCACTAGCTGTATTGATATCCATGCTCAATTAATTGCACAATTGATAGGCCATGTTTTTCTAAAATGTAAGGCTCTTATTCTACTGAAAACTCGCGTGTTTGAACTTCTCCTATCTCCTATCTCCTATCCTATCTCCTGACAATCGTTCTCTTCGAAGCTATACCGAAGCCAGCTACCACACAGCGAACGACACGAGTGGTGTTCAGATTACACTTTTTTTGTACGAAAGTTATTAAAGACTGCGTTATTTTGATGAAACTTATTCTATTTTATAACATTTCACAGAAAAATGATGCTTTCAACACATATCAACACTCTAGATTGCAAAATAACAACGAGAAACCTGATTTATTGAGTTGTAAACTACGCATAACGACCAATACGACAGTTGTAAACAAAACATCCATAGCATACTGCGATATTTGGTACACCCAAGGTTAGTTGTTCCAATTATAGACATGAGGGAAGGTAGATAAAGACAAACACTGCGGGTAAGATGGACACTTCTCATAAATACATTGTTGCTACGGATGTAGCTGTCTATTTATTATGAGTAGCTTGGTAGACGTTTTTAGAACTGGCTTTGTGTTTATATTTATTTGCGCAGTTTAAAAATTCGTCTGTCCTTTCTGGTTAAACTTTTGCTACTTCTATTCGAGCTGTCCTTGACAGCACGTTGTCGTTATCAACACTCGCTTGGCTAATCCACACGAGGTCGATATCGTGCCAACACCCCACCCCGTAAATCCTTAGTGAAGCAGGATTTGCTTAAAATAAGCACGATATAAAAATCTCCTGCTTTCGTTAAGGCCTTCAAATACCTCATAAGGTTTCGTATTTCAACGGTCTCCTCCGCGTTTCGCCGGTATAGAAATTGTTTTGTGGGTAACCTATCTTTTTCTAGGTGTGCTTTGTGCCTTTCGTATTGCTCATATATAGGATGACGCTTACGCTTCCCTACATTCAACCTGTCGATCAACCTTCGTCGATCTGGACATGATCCAACGTTTTGCAGCTTTTCTCTACCACTTGCTTGTGGGATACAAAAACGTAGATCAATTCGACCTGGGGTACACTTGTCTCGCAACGCGCATGCTGTAATCTTATTTGTGATCGTGTCGGTGAGTGTGTGTGTCGTTTGATCCCTAACTTGTACATTCTTCTGTTTTAGATTTGTTTCAACAACAATGCTGCTAATGGATTGTATTCGGCTTTTAGGTTTTCACAGCCGATACTGCAAGCTGTCCATCTCAATCTGTTTCTCTCCGTCGTGTGCTTGGCGATGCTGTCGATCTTGGGTGGTGCCATCAATTCGGTGGGATGTGTTCCGGCCAAAAACTTCAACTCCCCTTTTAGGGAAGGCAGATAAATTTGGCGATATCGCGGAGATGCGGCAGCAGACAAAACGAGTTTGTCCACACTCGTTACAAAAAACAGCTAAGTTTGCTGCTTCACGAACAATATTTCACCAAAATAATCCATAACTTTGCTCACTTTCAGGGACTGTCGATTCTACCGTTCCTGAAAGGGGAGTCAAGGTTAACGATCGGTACACAACAAACCGATCCGATAGCAACACGACAGATGAGTGTTGGCACGATATCGATCGCGTGTGATCGGACAGGGAACAGTATTATTTACAAACATCAAGCTGACTTGACAACTCGATCAAATACCCAAAATACGCGGCAGATGGCGTACAAGATTCACAAAGAGAGATAACACGATTAGATTGTGCGACAACCAGAACTCCGAAATATGGGCCAATTCGCCATCGCGAAACGCAGTTAGTAGCAAAAGTTAAGCTAGAAAGGACAGAAGAATTTTTAAACTGATCGGTGATAAATTTATACGCGAGCGACAGTTGTAAAAACGTTTGTGAAAAGTTACCCAAAATAGACAGATTGCTACATCCGTAGCAACATACATAAAAAAAGTAATTTTCGCAAAATTCAATAATGCAGCATCCAAACTTAAAATAAACAACACATTTGGAAAAAAATGCGATAATATATGCAAAATTGGTTAAATCCACGAACAAAATAAATTTTCGATCGTGCGCACCTTTGTGGATTTAATTTGATTACTACGGATCTTAAGCTCTGTAACTTGTATTGTTTATATTTTTTTTATTACATGAATAAATTTATTTATTCATGTAATAAAAAGTTTGACATGAATAAATTGTCGTGATTATAAACCAATAAACTGGCTTAAGAACGAGAATGAAATTTTAAAAAAATCTTGTTTTCTGGTAGTTCAAACATCTTGACACCAAAGCGAGAAAGACGAACACCTTGTTGTAAGAAAAGATGGACACCAAATTTATTACTTTATTTTACTTCTAATATCAATGATGAATAGATTTAACCAAATAAGGGTATTTGTAAGATATACATCTTCCAGCAACTAGAAAAAGTATGGAAATATGCGAGAAAAGGCACACCAGTCAAAATAGCAGCCTTTCGCTGTTACTCACTCGAAGATTAAGCAATTAAAAGATGAGGTATTCAAACGACATCGTTCAGGAATAGACGAGAGATTCTATGGCATTGGAAATATCAAAAATTTTGAAATGGTAGAAAAATGTCTTTAACTTTTATCACAAGAAAATAATGAGGTCGTGGACTTTTCGCGTAGTAATTTCCTAAACGGAAGTTTTAGTCTGTTGTTCTGTAAACTGGAGCAACGTCAGCTGTTTGTGCGCGATATTTCAATAATACTTTAGATTCTGCATTATTCAAGGTGTTATGAGTGGCGCTTTCAATTCCTTAATTAACCAATGAATGAAACGCGAATTGGTTTACAGTCTGCTCCCGAGTTACGCGGTTTCTGCGTTCCCGACGAATCCGCGTAACTCGAATATCCGCGTAAGTCGAATATCACGTTTTTTATTAAAATACTATTGATTACTCGGAGTTTTTTATCTAATTTAGTAATATTATACACTTTATCATTTACTTGATATGATTCACGCAGAAAATTCTAATATTTCTGGCTTTTAAGCGGTTTCAATATGTTAGCAAAAATGCAATTTATAGCGAACTTGAAGCAAATTGTACTGATTTGACATTTAATCTGTCAAATTTAGAAAACCGCGTATCTCCGAATCCGCGTAAGTCGAGAACCGTGTAACTCGGGAACAGACTTATATACGTACCAGGTCGTGGAAAGCAGTAGAATATGATAGAATTCTATAAACCATCATCCGTCTTACCCGAACATTTCAAAACTGCACGAAAAAAACATGTTTTTAAATCATGAAAAAACACAAAAATAGATAGAAACATAAAAGTATCAACGCATTTCTGATAAAACATGAGTGTAAGATAATGTATGAATATTCTCATGTTCCTAGCATTGCATATACATAACTAGATTTTTGCCATTTTCCTTAACGTGTCCCTCTTTTCCTTCCTTCCCGTAAGGAAAAAAGTCATATTTTCGATAAAATGTCGGTAAATATTGATGTGAATACGTAAAATAACTAATATTTTCCCCCATAATAATGATTTTTAGATAAAATAATCGTTAGGTGCTTCGCTAATATCCTACAGTGCTACTCTTAGCAAAATTGTAAGAGTTGATCTCGGCAACACATTTTAAAAGGGTGATATTAAAAACAGTCGTGAACTCGTACGACTTAACAACATGCCCGTCATGGGTTCAATCCCCAAATAGACCGCGCCGCCATATGTAGGACTGACTATCCTGCTATGGGGGGGAATCAATTAGTCACTGAAAGCCAAGCCCACAAGTGGGTACAGGCAGGCCTTAACCGACATCGGTTGTTGAACCAAAGAAGAAGAAGATATTAAAAAAAAACAGAAGTGACCAGCACGTTCTGTGATGATAAAGGCATTGAACACATCAACTGCAACGTTTCATTCCCAATCGAAAGGCCAGGCCGAGCTTGAGGTAGATTCGAGTACAGAAGGCATCGCATGACGAATCCAGAGCTGGGCCCCCGTACGCCTGTCCAAGTAATGTTCAAATGGGCGACAAAGACGCTTCGTCATCTGATGCGGCCTTCATCACCGTCGGAGTCTTCAGCGAAGAACGGCTACCCCCTAATGACGTTCTGGAGGTTTGTTTTACTCTAAAATATTTCGCAGCAATTAATGGAGTTGAATTGCAGGGTAGATCGTCCGCAGCATCGACACCGTTATATACGGAGTCATCACAGCGGAATAACGTAGGCTTCAGCGCTCTGTTCCGACGACTATTCCGACTACAGATCATGTTAGATAGACCAGTGATGTGGACACATCGCAATCGGATGTCTTAGCATCTTAGTTAAAATGTTAAATTTTAAATTTATGTTAATAGAATATCGTTGCTTTCAATTTTATATTTGTCCATTGTACTTAAATTATAAGAGTTGGAAAAACATATATTTTCCCGAAAACATAAAAACACGATTTGAGCATATGTTATTTTATTCAAAGGACAAAAAACGACGTTTCTCTGTTGTTGTTCAAAATCGGCCAGTCGCTTTTCATTCGTCTGCGCATCACCTCGTTTGTCTAACGCATGTACCCATCGTACCGTCTGCACACAAACATTCTATCTGGAGTTAATAACCGAGTCGATCCAATTCATGTGAGCATATACATAAATAATGATGGCTTGTTCTCCGATGGCACAATTTTCGCCATTCATATACAACCCCAGCAAATTATTTGTATCGCCATTAACCCAATATATTGGTGAACCAGGCTTTGTCACGCAGATATTCATATCAATTGTTTGTGCGTTGCGTATGCACATATGTTCCGGCAATAACCCTTTTGAAAGTCGAATACGTTGCTCCACAGATGGGTTACATTCGTAACTGAACAGCACGGAAAGTTCATTTACGGAAAAGTAATAAAAGGCTGTAAAAAAGGTATGATTATAAATTGTTTGTAAATTTACTGACTAATAGCATTTGCTTACAGCTGAAATCATTGTATTGGACGTTTTTACGGCAGTTCAAAAATACGTTATGATCCTTAAAATAATACGGTTCTAATTGTGCATGAATAAACGGTGCCTCAGATTCGAGCTTTAAAATTGCGATATTATTGTAGAGAGAATTTTCCATGTAGTCAGGATGTATAATGATATCTCGGATAGCAATGGTCTTCCTTGAGAAGAACATGACCCTAGAAGAATGTAACCTGGAAAGAGACAACCACATTGGAATTATTACGTGAAAACCGTTGTAGATGAATGATTGTAATCCGTTACTTACTTCAAATTGCTTGCACACTGTGCCAACGTGATTACGATATCTTTTGCTATCAATGCTCCTGCACATTCCTTGGATTTATCCGGACTTTCGTAAATCATTACCATGAAATCGCGAGTATTGCCCGGTATGAATTTCGTCATACCATTAATTTTACGACGCTCATTTGAATGCCGTTTGATGCATTCCGTTAGCTCAAATGAAACTTCTTCACCTTCTCCACGCATTGTTTCCGTAATCCATTCGCCGAATTTGGACAGTTTGACGAAAACATCAAATTTTTGTGAATCGCCGATTACAAAAAACGATGGAATTCCAATCACAAAAGGAACAATGAAGTTATCGGAAATTAAATCCATGTAGATTATCTTTATTCTCCACTTCTGAAATAAATGAGGAACGAGTAGTACTATTTGATAAGAAATGTCTATAGTAGCATTACTATTGCAACGTATGCATTAAAAAGCGAATTAGTTGAATGAATGATAAACAAAACGGTAAAGATAAAAAGCCAAAATTTAAAGCATAAATCTAACCATGATCAATATATCATATCACTATACAAATTCTACTAAATTGCCTACGCTAATTCCTACGCTAATTCGTTTGCTAATTCCTACAATAAATCCTACGCTGAATTCATACATTAAATTCTTATGCTACACATTTACTACCGGGTATGGGGTTTCGACTGGATCTTAAATTGTATCGGTTCCAGACCTGAACCAGGTCCAAATATCGTTTCGAATCCGAATCCAAAACAGTTCTTGGTACTATTCCTGAAAACAACTGCAATCGGAAGCTATTTCTGGATCAACATGGGTTCATGATCGGTTCCAGGACCGGTATGTGTCCAGTGTTAGTTACAGGTGTTCGAATCGTCTCTATAGTGTGAGTGTTAATCGCGGTAGTTAATTCTGCTCAATTTTATTTCCGATGTTCTCTTCTTGAAGTTCTCCTACGTTGTGTGTTTATTCTAATAACTATAGAACCGGTATGAACAAACCGGTTCTAACGCTAACGGTTTACCGCTAACGTTCACCGTTCCTCGATCAACAAATTCAATATGATCTAAAACCGAACAACAGGTATTTTATGGGTTTACTTTCAGTTCCAGAAATGATTTGAATTCATGAGTAGCTTCTGAACCAGTATGGGTTCATGATAGGTTCCCAGACCAGTATGGGTTCATGATCGTTTCCAGGACCAGTATGGGTTCATGATCGTTTCCAGGACCAGTTTGCGTTCATGATAGGTACCAATGCTAGTATGTGTTCATGATCGTATCAAGAACCAGTATGAGTTCTTTGTCGGTTCTATGGCTGGTATAGGTTCATGATTGGTTTCAAGACTGTATTAGGTTCGTGGTAGGTTCCAGGGCTATCATGGGTTCATGATAGGTTATAAAGCCGGTATAGGTTCAGTTGCAGTTCCAGTACCGATATGGGTTCGTGATTGGTTCCAGGCCAGGTATGGGTTCATAATCATTAGCTTCTGGACCTGTATAAGCAGTATTATTTGCTTAACAGGTTTGGGTTCAGTAGCGGTTCCTGAACCTGCATAGTTCCAGTATGCAAGTTCAGGACCGGTATTAAGTCATGGCCAGCTTTAGAACTGGAAAACGTAATGTATTTATGTCAGGACCAGTATGGGTTCGATTTTGGTTTTACTTCTCTTAAGGGGTCGTCATAAATACCTAATTTCAATTGAGTTTGGGACTAACGTTTTCAGTGTACTATTTGCAGTAAAGGGGTTCTTTTAAATTTAGTTGCGTAGCCCTGTAACTTTGAAAAATTAACTAGTTTCTAATAAAACCACTTACCCGGTTTAAACCCAGTACTTGAAAAAATAAATGTATCTTTTACCTAGTTTTCATTTTTTATGCTAACAATGGGGTCCTTTCCGCGAAGGTAGTGAAGTCACCAAGAAGAATACTCGTTACGTTCAAACTCATTTGTTATTCAAAAAAATATCAAAACTTTTATTTTGCGTTACGTAACAAAAGTTCAACTCCCTCTCCCCCTTATCAGCGTTTCATTATTTATGGATGACGCCTTGTGTGTAATTTTGTGGAAAAAAATACATAGTTTTCTATGCATTTTTAAATTTCAATATGATCTTATTGTTCAATAAAACTGTATTCTGAATATTAATGAGCAAAACATTGTCGGGTGAGTGGTTAGCTAAATTATGATAACGAAATTAATTATATTAATTAGTATATTGCACTAGTTTAGCCGTTGTTTCTGCAGTGATGTTGATTGTACGACGTATTTTCACAGGGGGATATCCATTCTGATAATAGATAATACCAACGTCTCAACGAAACGCAAGGAATGAAGTATTTACCGGATAGAACCAAGCTTTCAGGCTCAATTTTCTTCCGCTCTTATTCAGAATTAGCAGAATCGTAAAAAAGCATTTTATTTGGCCGTCACGATGTGTGCCACAATGGCGTACATTTTCGTGAATACGAAGAACTACATAATTAGGATCATTCACTATTCTACCCATAGCTTTCGTAAATAAACTGAAAACTATCATTGTACTTTTTATGGTACAACTGTGGTAATAGCCCTAAATTTTCGAACATTGAGTTGTTTTTTAAATGCACACGTTATGTAAAATTTGAATGAAATGTTATGCTTTTGAGCATAGTGTTACTTACCCAGTGTTCTTCGAAGTCATAGAAAACACACATCTGATGATCTACAAGAGACTGTCCTTGAGAAGAGAAAGCATAATCGTAGTATGGTTTACAAGTTTCTGCATTCTGTACATTAATACTCGCTGTCTGCTTTAAAGGCCCTGATGCTAGTATCAACGAAAGAACAAAATTGTTAAAAAAAAATGTGAATGTAGTTTAAAAGATATTTACATTGACATACCACGTGCTCCAACTAAAGTTATCTTAGAGAAGCTTAATTTATCTTCCAGCCATAGACATGCCGGTTGAATGTTACTTTTTATGCTGAAAAATTAAAGTGAAATTTATTATCACTATCAGTAGTTTCTACAACAACGGAAAGATTTAACAGTTCTTACTCATCATTTATGTCGATCTTCAACAAAACAATATCATACAACGTGCTGCGAGAACTGTACATGGGATGCAGAATTTTCTTCGAGATGTTCAATCGTTCTCCGTTGATTATTACAAACAATTGGTTGCTGTATCAATACGAATGGAAAATATAACACATTTAACACATATAGGCTTACACTAAGTGATAACTTACTTTTGTGAATAAAGACAATTTGCAGGAGCAAGTACAAAACTTACTGAAATCAACACGCCTAGACATAAAGGCCGGGCTACATTGATCGTACTCGCAAGCGTAATTTTGATTTTCACTAGCGCATCTGGCGGCGGCTGGTGGAAGCTTTTTTTGGTCCTCGAGAGAATGGTCATGCCGGATCTCAAAATTAAGTAGTTTTTGCATCGTTTTCCGTTGCAAAAATGGTTGCAATGCGTGCAAAACATGTGTATCTACGTTTTACAAAACTTTTCTTCTCCGATTTAAGTGAAACAAATGGAAAATTAACGTATTTTCTTGAGCGGCTCCAAATTGTTTGGCAAAATGCTTCGGTCAGCCGCCGCCAGATGCGCTAGTGAAAATCGAAATTACACTACGGAGTACGATCAATGTAGCCCGGCCTTAAAGTTCGCCCCCTTTCAGGAACAATCGAAACAATGTGCGGAAACTCGGGCAATAATCCATCTTTGCCGTTTTCAAACGGTGGTGTGTTCTGTGCTGCCGCTTCTTTCTTGTATCGTAATCCCTTTGTGTCTTGTATTTCTTGTAAAAGTTTAAACATATTTTTTAATTTATCTTTTTTCTTTTCTTTTTTCAAACACAATCGAATATTATGATAATCAAATTACCATGAATGTCTCCAATGTGTTCTCTTGTAAACCATGAATTGTTGTTGCCTGTCAAATAATGTATGCATATTTAGTAAGACATCTCCGAGACACATTCTACACAACTCACAGTGCACTGTTGCCAAAAACAACACACCAACCAGCACAGAAATATACGCAAACATCTTCCAGAAGAAGCAAAACGATCACTGACTGTAATGGCCGGGCTACATTGATCGTACTCCGTGGAGTAATTTTTATATTCACTAGCGCATCTGGCGGCGGCTGACCGAAGCATTTTGCCAAACAATTTGGAGCCGCTCCAGAAAATATGTTATTTTTCCATGTTTTTCACTTTAACTGGACTGGAAAAGCTTTGTAATTGATACATAAACATGTTGTGCAAGTATTTCAGCCATTTTCGCGTCAAAAAACGGTTAAAAAACTACTTAAATTTGAGATCCGGTGCGACCATTCCCTCGATGACCAAAAAAAGCTTCCACCAGCCGCCGCCAGATGCGCTAGTAAAAATCAAAATTATACTACGGAGTACGGTCAATGTAGCCCGGCCTTAACGTTCGTTTAACACTTTAATCGTCTGATATCACAGTATTTCAGCTGAGCAGGTAGTGCGGTGGCACGAGAGTGATGAGAATGATATCTTTTCATGAAATTGTTATTTCTTTTTTGTTTCAGTTCAATTTTCGCGGTAGCCCATGCCGTTCTCATTTTTTTCTCACTCATTCCTTCTACATTAAAAATCTCTGAGTAACAGATGCAAAGCGGGAGAGTGAAAAAAAAAACCGTCAAACCGGATCGCCACAACGTGGTGATAAAAATGTTAACGTGCACCGTTTCGTAAAAACTAGACTTATAAACCATCTGAAAGATAAACTAGTTTTCGGCTAACATGCTGATGCCCTTGCTTAGACGTAACATGTTTTCGCAGGGTTTCAACAATTTGCTGTCAAATGAGCTATTTAGGTTTTTGAGTATTTTAGCTTTCAGAAACATACTTATTTTAAGCCTTGTACTGTAATTCGCAAATATATTAAACCACTTCCATGGAATGTTGCTATGGAAACGGTAAATTTATTGTTAAAAGAGTGTTATTATGGTAACGGTATCTATGCATATTAAATTAAAACGCTGAGAAACCCTGTGAAGCGCTTGTTGCCTAGAACCTCATTTTTATTTGCTATAATGACTATTGACCTCAGGTCTGGCCACGCGAAGGAAAGGCCTGCAGATTCATTAGACTCAACCTAAAACGAGTTTTAGAAAAAAGGTGTTTTTTCTATACAAAAGGAGCTCAATCCAACGCATTTCTAGATCGATCCTCAACATTCTTAAGATTCTACGATATTCGCACCTTAGGTTAGTAAATGAAAGGATGTGCCCTGCCTTCGAGCGTGCACTGGTCAGGACGACCTTCGATCACAGTTAGAGAAATTCATTGTCGACTTAGGCTGACCTTACAAAACATTTTACGAACAGAACTGTGTTAACGATTACCTACGTTTAGGCGATGATTAAAAGCTGTAATAGACGTTCCTTACTGTAAACGTTGGATAAAATATCCTTACCTTGGGTAGAAGAACTCTCCATGGTCATGAATTAAGAAGACGAACAGATTTGTACGAAGGGTATAATCCTATCCAAACAGTCCCAACGAATCTTCCTTGGAGATAATTCAATTTATACTAAGCTGATGTTGTGGGCTTCGTACAGTTTTTTAAATTTATTTTTGTTCCAATTAAAGTTTAATGATATGGGATGCTATGTATATATAAACTGATCTGCTGTGACATGTTTGTGGATCTTTGCTTATGCTGCCCTTCAATTTTTTTGTGTGAAAGAAGGTTTCAGTTGTTCTGGTAAAGGAATGAAAGTATTCGACGAGCGTTCGCGGTTTACCTACTTTGTCCTGCTGTGATTATGTTTTTTCTTGACGTTTTTTTCAATAAGTAGTGGAATTTGGAGCAAAAGTGCCATAGGGGCAAGAGTGCCACCAAGCATTTTTTCCAGAAACAACTTTAGTTAAATGACCAATAGAGTATACCGATGGTTTCGATTCAATGATTAGATATATTGTGGCAAATTTCATGTAGATAAATCGATGTTTCTCATTGTTTTTAACTGTTTATGTAGGATTTTTAAATTGGGCAGAAAATTATAACTTTTAAACCACACCAAATAAACTTTGAAAAAAAGGAACAATGAACCGAGGCAATATTTATACCACCGTAAAGCTTAGAAAAAAATATATTTTTTGGTTGGGATTTGGATTTTTTTTAAATTGGATTTTTTTTATCACTGAAAAATCCGATTTCAAAAAAGTTACAACTTTTGGGGCAAGAGAGCCACCTCTATTTGGGGCAAGTGTGTCACTATATATCATAGGCGCGTACTGTCAAAAATGTAAACATTGTTGTATTGCGGGGGTCTCCAAACTTTTCAGTTCGCGGACCGCATTGCCTCACATATAATGGTGTTGAGGACCATTTTTCCGTTGATTGAATTTGATGTGGACGTTTAAATTTCGTCTTTATAAGAAAATGTTAACATAACATACAAAACTTCTATAGCTTTCTATTATTTAAGCTTGGTATACGTCTCTCAAAAGCAACAATTACATTTTCTTTTCCAAATAGTCAATAATTAACTATTAATTTAAACATTTACAAAGTCGCCTCGGGCAGCATAATAGGCTCTCGAGGGCCGTATGCGGTCCGCGGGCCGTTGTTTGGAGACCCCTGTTGTAGCGTGCAGCGCTACGGTTTGTTTGTTTGAATAGTTTATAGAGGCTTTGGCTCCAACGGAGTTCTTTCGCCTCAAACAGCGCTATGGTGCGCAATTATGCGCGGATTCCGCCCCGGAAAAACTGGTCAGTAGCTAAGATATTGCAGTACACTTTGTGGCCAAAAAGGGTACATTGGTGACACAAGATATGTAGCAACTAGTGCACGTAAAAAATCAACTATCCAAGAAATTCAATTATTTTGCACATGTCAATTCAATTATTGAGATTCAATTATCTTGCCTCATACGGGAGGCACTGTTGCCCCATAGCCCAAAAAGCACTTCTTTTTCGACCCTTTTTAAAATGCGCCAAAAACAGTTTTGTTTGCACTTATATCCACGGAAACTCAGTTATAAGGGAAAAAATTGATGTAAAACGGTTATGAGATGTAAATCGATTTTTGATAAACGGATTATAATGAATTATAACACGAAATGCTTAAGGTGACACACTTGTCCCAAATTCTGTTAAGTTTCAATTGTATTCATATGTTTTGTGGCATGAACTCTTGAACCATGTGCATTGATCTAATTCTTTTATTTTTTGACTTATACCAACATATGGCATATACCAACAAATTAGAGACAGAAGACCTTCCTTCCAATTAGAGTTGTACCTCAAGTAATAGAACTGTATGATTCATTCAATTCATCCTAAAGAACGAACGAGCTACGTTCATCTAATAAACGTTCATCGATTTTTATAAATCATAATGTATTGAGTTGGTCATCAAAATAACGTCCTATCCGCCGAAATAACGAACGTCTTAGTACGCTAGGTCGTTCATTCCCGTCATACAAATATGAACGTGAACCGTAATACCAGGACGTTCATGAAAAGAAGGTTCTACCAATTGTAATAAGGATATTCCTGGTCTGCCTGATAATTTTCAAGGTCCAATACACTAATTATGTTATTTTTGCAAAATAAAACAATTTGCCGTATTTTCTTCAACTGAAATAAACGAATGAATCGTGTTTCACGTTCAGTTCATATGAATGAAAGAACTAGTACGTTCACGTTCATGGAAACGAACTGAATTGCCCAAGCCTACTTCAAACGACGTTCTTGGGAAGAAGGATTTAGACAGTCGGACGGACATTGACTGCATAAGGAAACAGCTATAGCAAAACCAGAACGATGAACGGTCATACTCTACGAGCGTAGGAAGCTCTGACAACTCACAACACTGCGAAACATCAAGAACAGCTAATAACCGAGTAAGCCTGGGATAAGTTTGTACCGATCGAGGAAACTCCTTCGGTGATACACTTCTACATAAGTTAACGATACGACCGGGTTGAAATCATTAATTAACTTTAAATTTAAACGTTGAAGATAAATACGAAAATTACCTTTTATTCAATCTAGAGTTTTTACATCGTGTAAACTTAGCAGTACATAATATGAGCTTGTAGCATAAGTATTGTTTTATTAAGTTTAATATATTTTCAGATACATACGTGGTATACATCCGTGGTCTTTACGGAACTCGACAAGATGGGTGGGTTGATTACATTTCATTAATTTAGTTTAGTTGAAACATTTTTTTCTACATAAGTATTTGAAGGAGTGAAAAAAACAATAAACTAAACATTAGCTTAAAAAATGTTGATGACTGTAATAGCTAAAGATGTCTCTAACAAAATTGCGTATCAACTTATTCCTAGTGTTTTCGAAACTCCCACCATCGGTCGGACATCGGACATCGGTCAAAATGTGGCCTCGAAAAGATGTCTAAAATTA
Organism: Anopheles merus; assembly: GCF_017562075.2. Taxonomy (NCBI): domain Eukaryota; kingdom Metazoa; phylum Arthropoda; class Insecta; order Diptera; family Culicidae; genus Anopheles; species Anopheles merus. The sequence continues at coordinate 7,039,414 of NC_054085.1, forward strand.
ATTAGCATTGTGCAAATATATTTCTATGGAAACCAAAACTTGTTAAACCATTCATAATTGTCTTAAAATTGATTTTTCATGTTTTTTACGATTTTAAATACTTTTTTATCCACCCGTTAAATTGATGGATGTTCCTAGAGATAGGTATATTGGAGACACCCGTAAACCTAATGTTAAATAATGAAACAAAAAATTAAAATTTATACTATGGTTTATTACAGCGCCTAACACAACAATAGGACAGTCGTTTTTCGCGATTTACGGAAAATCCATAACCGCAGGACTCCACACAGCATAACACGGAGCGCAACATAACAACTGACAGCTGCCAAACGCTTCAGAAAACGCTTTATTGCCGATACCATGTTTTGAATATCCTTAGTAGGCTGCTGATTTCTCGTTGAAATGCTACCAACCTACTGCGATGACCGACAGTTAATGTGTAGCGGGTTCACGGAGCTTTATCTCACGGCTGTGTCGTTACCAAAAAGAGGGCTTTATTCTTACTTCCTTCTATTCTTATAAACTATCCTAATCCTCTATCCTAATCTATAAACCTAACCTAGCTATAATAATTCCCAATTGTTATGGGATAAAGGTTGCTACACTACACCCCACCAGTAACGGAGTTACGACCTAGTTTAAAATATATGCAGGCTTAATTCTATCGATACTAACAGATTCTGATTTTCCATTAATGTCTAATATAAAAATTTTTCTAAGGCGTCTTATAACATGGAACGGGCCTTCATATGGGGGTTTTAAATCTGTCCTAACCTTGTCCACCCTCACAAAAACGTTTTGGCATTTGTCTAAATCCTTGGAAACGTAAGGGTGCAAATTTGTTTTGACTTCGCTTTCGATTGGTTTGATTGATTTCATTATCTTTTTTAAATTTTCTGTGAACTTATGGTCACTGGATAAATAATGTGTGTCTGGTTTGAATATTTCGGATGGTAGACGCAAAGTTTGCCCATATACTATCTCTGCCGGGGTAGCATTTAAATCTTCTTTATGCGAAGCTCTTATTCCCAGTAGAATGATTGGTAATCTTTTTGCCCATGGCACGGACACGTCTGAGGCTTTGATGGAGTTCTTCAGCTGACGGTGAAATCTTTCCACCATGCCGTTTGCTTGAGGATGGTAGGCGGTGGTTCTAATGTGGTGTGTACCTAAAAACTTTGTCAGACTATCGAACAGTCTACTCTCAAACTGTCTACCTCTATCAGTAGTGATAGTTCCCGGGCAACCAAATCTGGAAATATACTCTTTTACAAAAGTCCAAGCTACTGTTTCCGCGGTAATTTCTGGGATTGGATAGCATTCTGGCCATTTCGTGAATCTGTCCATAATTGTTAAAATATATGACATCCCTTCTGAGGGTGGAAGGGGCCCTACAATATCCATATGGATATGATCGAATCTTCCAGCAGGAATTGCAAATTTTCCCAAAGGTGATTTTGTGTGTCTGCTGACCTTTGCCCTTTGGCATGCTATACATGTGCGAGCCCATCTCCCAATATCTGCATTCATTCCAGGCCAGAAAAATCTGGTTGTTATCAACTTCCTGGATGCTCTTACCCCAGGATGTGAGAGGTTATGAACACTATCAAAAATAGATTTTCTTAATGTGCCAGGCACGTAGATACGATTATTACCCGTAGAGGTTTCAAATTGCAAGTTGTATCCATCTACGTTTTTAATTTCCATAGTGTATTTTGATGTTTTAATGCTAGATTTATATTTGAAAATGTTTTGTTCCAGTTGCTCATCACAAGCTTGATGAGTAAAAATTTCATTACAGTCTATTTTTTGTGATAATTCATTCAATTCAATTCTTGAAAGAGCGTCTGCAACTATGTTGCTCTCACCTTTTATATATCTTATGTCTGATGTAAATTGTGATATGTAGTCCAACTGTCTATATTGACGAGGCGATTTATCTGTTTTTGATGCTAAAACTGTTATAAGTGGTTTATGATCAGTCTTCACAAAAAATGTTCGGCCTTCTAAAAAATATCTAAAATGTTTAATTGAAGCAAAAATTGCTAAGAGCTCTCTATCGAATGTGGAATAGCGTTGTTGTGTCTGAGTTAACTTTTTTGAAAAGAAACCTAGAGGTTGCCATTTGCCATTGTCATACTGCTGTAAAACTGCGCCCATTGCAACGTCTGAGGCGTCCGTTGTTAAAGAGTATGTTGTATTCTCTTTTGGATGTGCTAGTAGGGTTACATTCGCCAACTCAGATTTTAGCTTCTTTATGGCATCAGCGACATTTGCTGGTAATGAAAACAAAGTTTTCTTATGTTTGTTGTGATATGCTACCAAGTCGTGCAGAGGTTGCATTGTTTTAGATATGTCTTTTATGAATCTATGATAGTAGGTCAACATACCCATGAATCTCTGCAGCCCTTTAACCGAAGTAGGGAGATGAAATTTTGTAATTGCATCTACTTTATCGGATGAAGGCTTAATGCCTTCAGGGGATATGTTGTGTCCTAAAAATTATATTGTTTGAACCCCAAAAATGCATTTAGAAGTTTTTATTTTAATGTCGTTTTCTGACAGACGTTGTAAGACTTCTTCTACGTGCTTCTTATGTTGACAAGCATCTTTGCTTGCGATCAAAATATCGTCTATGTAAACGAAAACATAACTCAAATCACTAAATATTCCATTTATGAATCTCTGAAATGTTTGACTTGCATTTCGAAGACCAAATGGCATTCGAGTAAATTCAAACAGTCCAAAAGGTGTGACAATTGCTGTTTTAGAGATATCCTCCTCAGCTACTGGAATGAGATGATACGCTTTGACTATGTCTAACTTCGAGAAGATACTGCAACCATTTAGATTTAATGTAAAATCCTGAATATGAGGAATCGGATATCTATCTGGAATCGTTATAGCATTTAATCGACGATAGTCTCCGCAGGGTCTCCAATCTTGATCAGCTTTTGCAACCAAATGTAATGGAGATGAAGCTGATGAAGATGACGGACGGCAGATTCCTAAATCCATCATTAGTTGAAATTCTGCCTGAGCTGCCTTATATTTTACGGCGTCTAGACGCCTCGGCTTTGAAAAAGGCAGTGCCCCTCTGGTGGTGATGTAATGGACCACTGAGTGCTGAACTGGTTTGCTGTAATCCGGTGGAGCAGTTTGTGATGGAAACTTGTCCAATATGGTTTTGAACTTTCCATTTACTTGAAATAATTTAGGCGTCGGTGTATCGACACTAGCTATTGATCCTTTTGAAAAGAGACTGGTCAGTGGATCGATCAGTTTTTTGTTCTTTAAATCCAAAAGGATTCCAAATTTTGCTAAAAAATCAGCTCCAATTAGAGGTCTATTGACCGAAGCAAGCACAAATTCATGCTGAAACTCGCGTCTCAACCCAAGGGAAACTTTTAAAATTTTTGTTCCGAAAGTGTCTATAGTGCTTCCGTTAGCGGCTGAAAGTTTATTTATTGGTGTTTTAGTTATTTTTCCGAACATATACTGAGGAATAACTGAAACATCTGCCCCTGAATCCATTAAATAAGTAAGTGCACTGAGAGGATCATGAACGAAAAGTCGACAGGAATGTTTACCAATTGAAACTGGCAGGGTTGCTCCGAAACCTGTCAATAACGAAGCAATCTTTAGTTTTTTCATTAGATTTCCAGAAACACGGTTTGACACAAGAATTTGCTTCTTTCCCATATTTTTGATGGTACCAACAGAACCTTGACTTGCTTGGACGCCTTTGATTTTGATTGCGCTGAAATGATCTACTGGGCCTACTTTCTAAATTTTTAAGCCTTCTTGTCAATTCCCTTATTTCTGACTGTAGTGATGCAATTTCATCGATGTTCTGGGAAGCTTGGGAAGAATGTGTGTTGATTCGAATTTCATCTATGTTTTTTCCTAATGATGCTTCCCATATTTTGTCTGCAATTTTCAATAGCTCTGAAATATCTCTATCTCCTACGGCAATCAAAGCTACTTCTATTTGCTTTGGTAATCGCCCTAACCAAAGTCTTTTAATGAAACTTGTTGACACTTCAGTACTACTGCCAGCGAGTTGTGACATTTTCCTGAAAAAAACTGACGGAGAATCGTCTCCCATCTCCGCATGAAAAACTAGTCGTTAAATACGTTGTTCCTCGCTAGCAGAAAAACGTTCTATAAGTTTGCCTTTTAAATATTTATATCTATCTTCAGCAGGAGGATCTTGAGTAATGTCCATCACCCTCTCGAATGTCTCTGGTGCCATGGCACTCAACCGGTGTATGTATTTGGTTTGGTCTCTGACAATGCGAGCGGTTTCGAATATCGCTTCCGCTTGTATAAACCATCCTACTGGAGAGCTAGCCCAGAATTGTGGCAACTTAATTGTTGAAATTTCCCCAGAGGCAGAGGGAGTAGTGAGTTCAAGCTTTTCGTCTAACGACATATTTGCAATAATTTTACAATGTAATATGCAGAAAAAGAAAATTGAATGTGGGTAAATAAAATGTAAATGAGAGACTCGCACGGTAAATGCAGGGATAATTTCATGAAATCACCAATCGCGCCTAGTTCTTTTTTATGTAAACCTAGCTGATCGAACCCTATTGCATATTTAACATAAAAAAAATTGAATCTAAAGATATATTAGTTTAGACACGCTTTTACGCAATATGAAATCGAAATCACTTCAAACGTTGTACTTATACTAATTTTGTTTCACTTTAAATCACGCATGGCATAATATTACGCACCGCACTGTATATTTTCAATTCGAACGTGGTATTTTAACTTGGAACGGTAAATGTTGTGCAAAAAATTGTAATTGTTATTATTTCTTTTTTTTTAACTAGACGTATTTTTACGTAATGCACTGTACAATTGCTCACTATTGTCTTATTCCTGTTCTTCACTTGGCAATACTCGTGTACTCACATGATACCTGTAGAGAACGCTGCAACTGCCGATGGCCGTGGTGTGAAGCTGCTGATGTGGATGTTCGTACCGATCTTCGTAGATCGGTGTGGCGACAGGGACCAGTATGTGTGTTGCAGAATCTGGCCTCTCGTGCCACTAGCTATGGCAATGCAGCGGGGTAAGAAGGAACGGGGGCGTGCCGATAACTGCGATCGTCTGATACCGCTGGGTACGGCGATGATGAGTAGAATTAGTTGTCCCTTATCGTTGCCTCGACGGTTATTAGTGGCGATGACACCTCAAGGTAGATGCGAATACTGCTTCTCTCTCCAAATTGCTTGGTGTATGCGGTGGTTGCTCCTCGTGGTCGGCGCGAAAATTGCTTCTTTCTTGGAAATTGCCCCCGCGATAGCGGTACCTCGTGGTGTGCGAGTTGGCTCTTTTCGCGATGGCGGCACCTCGTGGTGGGCAAAATGGTTACTTTGCGATGGCGGGTCTAAGACGAGAGGGTCCTCTTCACGATTGTGGCAATCGAAATATATTACGATTGTGGCAAACGAACGTAGCGTTTCGCTCGATTGCGCGGTACGATTTTAAACGGCCAAAAAATAGCGGCAGGCCTTTGGCGTAAGGTGTAACCAAAACGCTCGAGCTGTGCTCGTGTCGTACAGGACGAACGTAAACGACGTTAATAATGCCGTGTGGCGCGTTACCAGCGAGATATCAATGATCGCGTGAAGAATGGCGTACACTTTCTCCGGCTTTAACTTGTGCAGCACTATCACTATATACGATCACGTTGTGACGGAACTTATCGATCACGTCGGGGTCACCAATGTAGCGGGTTCACGGAGCTTTATCTCACGGCTGTGTCGTTACCAAAAAGAGGGCTTTATTCTTACTTCCTTCTATTCTTATAAACTATCCTAATCCTCTATCCTAATCTATAAACCTAACCTAGCTATAATAATTCTCAATTGTTATGGGATCAAGGTTGCTTCAAATGAAACACTTTACCTCCTTTCCCAAGCGTTTTGTGAAGCGTTTGGCAGCTGTCAGTTGTTATGTTGCGCTCCGTGTTATGCTGTGTGGAGTCCTGCGGTAAGAGATAGATAAAAACAGTGAATGTATGAGTTGTGCAAAATACTATTTCACATCTTCGTATATTTTTTCATTTTTTTTAAAACGTGTTTATACGACTTATTATGAAGAAACAAATTTATGGTCGTATCATAATTATAAAGACATTTCGAAAAACAGGTTTTTGTGCTAACTATTGCAATTAAAAGTCGTTCAAAAATATAAATAACATACTCAAAAAATGCATTACATAAAAATATTCTTATCATGTTTAACAAGTGTTTTTATAACTTGTTTACTTAAGGTCAAGGTAATCGCGAAAAACGACTGTCCATATAGTTGTAATAGGCGCTGTATTAAAAAAGGATATTCTTTTAAATAAAATAAAGTTTTAAATAATTTTACCTTCTAATGGTGCGAGAAATACCACCAAAATGTAGAATAAAAAAAAGTAAAACAATTGGTAAAGCCGTAATTCTTCGTAATTAAATTAAAATTATTGTCTTTGATTTGGAAACATTACTTCAAATTCAATTCAGCAATGATAATACTTTACACACCACAGATTGATTCAGCAACCCTGCAACCGGGTTTCATTGTAGCTGTACGTTATATTTTTTGCTGCTTTGTAAATTGCATACCTTTAGGCGCAAACTCCTTCTAGTTTCAATCGCATTTAAAGGGACACATTCGAATGCACACAGTGTAGCTAGCAGCGGTGGGTCATACGATTCATTTCACGACCAGACCCGGAGTTGAGTGCCAGCCATCCGTAATCGATTCCAACCCGTGGGTGCAACGAGTTCGGGTCGACCCGAATGATCATTAGAAGCGGGAAAGCTTAAGCGACTCCGACCCGTTGGTGCAGCGAGTTCTGGTCGAGTTTTGAACCTACCTTGGACCGACCCCACCCGAACTCGCAGCACCAATGGGTCGGAGTTGCTTTTGCTTACCTGCACCTACCGGAATCGTTGCACCTACTGAACCTACGTTTACATTTCGAATCGACCCGCATCACTACGAGCTGGTAGGTAAACATGAGACAAACATAAACTTAAAAAAAAACATTATAAATAGCCATTTGTCTTGAAACATCTGTAGATGTTTATTTAAAATTATATATGCCTCGTTGCATAACTTTAGGCGCCTTCAGGCTAGCTGCGGAAAAATGTTTGCTGCTTGCTTTTCGGTGGTGCTGTTTGCATTATTAATCACTTGTGTAGTGTAAATGCAGCTCTACGCTCGTAACGGCCATTTTTAAACCGTTTAGTATGAAAATAATCATGATTAATTTGTATTTGTAGTTGAATCTCGTTCAGGTAACTCCGAATACTAATGAACCAAAGCAACTCATCCGTCAAACTGTTGCAGGACATTTCTGCGTCCAGCACGCACTTATATCATTAATCAATAGTTATGTTCAATTTTAACGTAGAGAAAACCAAATTTTAGGATGGACAAATGGACCACAATTTGTCACGATTAAACCTTCCCAGCCTTCCCGAAAATTAACCTGCACTACGGCTACAGAAGATGACGTGACAAATCTCGATTTAATCCCGATTGCAAATACAGTAAGCTATCAAGGAACGAAAATCATTAGGTCATTGCATCAATGCAGCAAGCTTGAATAGAATCATTAATTAGCGTTACCTATGCTGCTTAGCTTACCTGTGATGCTGAGTGCGCATACCATCCTATTGGCCCACTTTCGTTGAAAGATCACCAACGGTCACCTTTCGGTCGTGGTCCGTGTTGCTGTTTGGTTTGTCTTACAAACCCCTTTCCCTTGCTGTACGATCAGCTCAAAACAAAAGCGGTCCAAAGCGAAAAGTCATTTTCAGGAAGCGAGCGGAGAATGATTAATTGTTTGGAAAATGTTTCAATCGCTGCTACCCAACCGTACTCGCCGGTACCGGTGGTCACTGTGCGCAATCTATGGGAAATGTAGCTTTGGTCATACGATTTATGTGTTGCTTTCTTGGGAGCAACAACAAAAAATGGTAGCTTGCATGTAGGTCAAAAGGCGAATATCCAAATCCTGTACGGGTAAAGTGAAAACCGGTTCTAAATAAAGGACCTCTTGAGAGTTCGGGAAAAAAGGGGTAGCCGATCAGATTACATAATGTTGCACGCATACGGGATGTACCGAGCTGTCCTGTAGGATGACCAGGGCGAGTACCTTCGGTGCGGTCCTGTCACAAAGTGAACCTAGTGTACCGCAACTGCTAGCCATGCAGCAGCAGCAGCCGTCACACTGGTCCAAGGTGGCGTTAATTTATTTGTTTTAAATTCGGTGCATCCTTTTTCTTCACTGGGCTATCCTTCCAGGATCCTCAATCCACCCTGTCCAAAAGGATTGCTGCATTACCCGCCTTTATGCCCTCATGAGCGACTCCCTAGCAACTGATTTGATCGTAGGTTTTTTTTTTGTTTTCTAACATTTCAAAACGCAATGCCTATGTCCTATGACGGTCTAAAACGAATCTTACAAACATTGAGGGACAGACAGTGGTTCCGAGTTTGAATTGACGAAAGTCATAAAATAAAACAAACATAAACATTGGCACCCGGAGCATTTGTAGGAATGGTGCCAAATGTTATGCTGGCGGCGGAAAGGGGAAAAATATTGTTTTTTAGATTTCTACTTGTGCATCCACAGGGTTGACTGTATGAGCCGAATGCATTTGCCCCTTTCGAAGTTGTAGAGATTTTTTGGTGAAATCATATCAATGTTAAACGTTAGCATTGCTGCGTTGTTTGATTGATACATTTTCCCTTTCATCCATTCCTCTGTCCAACACACTGTTTGCTCTTTCCTCAAGTACGTCATACGTGCCGGTTCCTGGTGGTATACGACAAATAGAATTCGTCCACGAACGTAACAATATTCAGCCCGATAAAACCTCGATACATTCATGCCCCAGTGTCCTCATGTCATCGCCGACGTCATAAAAAGTCAAAATTATAGCATCCACAGCTCTCACTTTCCTGCGATCCTCGAGCGCAGTATCCTTCTCTCCTTGCTGATTGGCTTTCTTTTGCTTTTGATTATTTATTTTGATTGCCTACCAGAAGAAACACATCCACAGCCCTCCTCTTCCGACCGATTTCCGAATGCATTTATGTCGGTTTCGGATGTTGTGCATCGTTTCCGCTTTCCCTTTTTCCCCATTTCCAACGCGCATCCTTGTCCACAGGGTCAACAACTCGTTCGCCGGCAGGCAAAGGGAAAGAAAGGCCCCCTAAGGCTGCAGTCCTTTCGCATCGTACCCAAATTGCTTTGCGTCACTTTCCGAACACCTAACAGCCCCGAATGGTCGGGGAAAAGATTACATTAACACTTATGACAATTGTGTCATAAATTTTATGACTTTCACGATCGAAACAAAATCCTTGCTCAAGTAGTTGCTTTTTTTTGTTTGGTTTTGTCGACGCTACTCGCGGTACTTGAACATTGTTTATATTTTATTCCACCCCGTTCGGTCGGTACACTAAGATTTTTCTATTTTTTCTGTTCGTAAAGCTTTGACGGCTGATGTGGATGTTTTTTTCTCTTGTTGTTTGCTTTTTTACTGGATGTCTGTTTATGTTTACGATCGTGCATACTTTGTTTGCTGCATGTGCTCTCCGAGGTTTAATCCGTTAGAAGTGCGGGGTTACACCAGGTCCTGGGAATTGTAGCGATGAGGACGATATCATTTCTACTTTTTTTTTTTCGATTTTTATGTCACTGTTGTGCAACTGCAACGGGGCCCGTAAATTAGATAATTTTATGACTTGACGATTGATTTTCGTAAAAGAAAAAAATGGAGATAGAAATAGAACTATCATTTTGGTAATTTTTATGTTACACAGAATCATTTAAGATTTTCTTTTATGATTATAGTTATTTCCCCCCCGTAAGCTGAGAATGACAGAAGAAAATGAGCGAAATATGGAATTGCTCTCCTATTGTAACAAATTTAATTACCAAAGAGCTCAAGGTTTTTTTTCTGTAGGCATAACAACTGGATAATCATTTCTATGCATGGGAGTCACGAAACATACAGTGCATGATTCCATACTGGGCATGTTGTTAAGTACCGGCTCCAAGTACCCAACGGTGCTCAAGATTCTATAGATGTTTATTAATCTATTTTTTCATTTCTAATGGCGTTCATATTCATGTGAACACTGTTTAAAAAATAAGTTGATATATTTGCTCGACAATATCCAGTAATATTATTTTCACAATCTTTCCTCTCAATATTGTTTCACCAAACCATTCATACAACTATTTTTGTAAAACTACAAAATATGAACTCAGATCTAAAAATAAAAAAATACATTTTCTGTGGATTTTACTAATTGAGTATGTCCAGATATATTGCTCAATATGAGTGATAATACGTATAAATGCAAATAATATTGTAAGGTCTTGAAAGCATGTATAGACCGGCAGGATGTTAAGCCAAGCGATCCCCAATCGGATTATCCAAAGCATTTATATTCGATAAGGTCCTTTCAAATCATTTGAATTAAATGATTCTAAAAAATAACACACAGTCTTAAAACGTATTTTAACGTTAGTTTACATGTACATTTACATTTAAGACATATACAGAATTTATCATGTTAATTTTGGAGTAATGTTTCTATCTCGGGGATTCTATTTCAGTTGTTTTCAACCTTTTTGCATCTTTTACCTATCCCATGTAGGGTTCATGTAGGATTTCATTCCACACTAACAAGTTCATGAGCGGGGGGAGAGCGTGGCAATCCATGGTATTAAGCGAAATTTTTATGAAATGTTCTCGCCCTGTTGAAAACCGTTGCTCTATTTATTATGTGTTATTTTTAATATATACTAATGTTCTAGGCATATTTTTGAAGGCATTCGAGATTTAATTCATTACCACGTAGCCGGTTAGTCAGTCCTTGCTACGAAAGGACGGTTGTAAGCTTGAACCTATGACGGGCATGTTTTTGAGTCGTTCGAATTGACGACTTTACCACGGGACTGCCTCCGACATTTTTTGATATTTTGCAATTTGGTTAAAATAATTTTGATGATTTATTAATTTTATTTATTTTATACCCGTCAAATCAATCAAATCAAATTACATTCCCAAATCATCAATGAGCTATTTGCTATGTTTTTTCCCAAAAACTACACAGAATAAAAAGTAATCATCTGTCCAGGACGTAACGAATTGAGTATGTAAGCCATTTCAGACCAATGATTCAATCAAGCAGGCTTTCTATGACTGAATAGATTTAAATAATTTTATGTAGGCTTTATCTGATGTTGCAAAAACTTACGTTCCAAAGCACATAGCTTAGTGTTATTTATATCTCACAATTGTTGGAAGCATTTAACCATTGTTTGAGCTCCGCTCTATGGATGATTTGCCTATGACTGCGAATTTGACACCGTTCATGATAATTGAATGGATGACACACACCATCAGCCACTTTCCCAAAATCGATCGAAGAAGAAAGATAGTGGCGGTTGCCTAGATACAACGGTTGCTTTAATTTATTTCATGAGTATACTGCTCAGTTATACGTACAATATGGCAAAATGTTCAAAAAACATCCAAGGAAACCACCATGTTATGTCATTTGGGCAATCGCTACGATCATTCCCGAATTTGATCGGGTTTGGGAAAGTGGCTGAATGTAATACATGTATTACATGTTTAACAAGGTTTTCATTCGCCATTTTCAATGTCTTAACAAACGGCCAAAAGGTATTTCCGAACTCCAAAAAACAAGACGCATGAAAAGCATAATAATTCATGCACAACTATAAAATGCCTGACTCATACGAAACAAATCACCTGTTGAACACATGTTATTGATTTGCAATTGATTTGTTAATGCTATTGAACGGTTCCATAAAAAGGACCCACCTTTCTCCCTGTTTCTTAGGAAAAGCATCCCGACACGTGTTTTTCTCCGTAAGTGCGCCCGTTTCCTGTCGACTCAATTATCCTTCGTGTACTTGTAACACATTTCAAACGATCTGGGTGTTGTTTTTTGGTTTGCTTATCCTCTTTCTGCTTTTCTTTCCTCGCACGGAAGAAGCTCCGTAGGAGGTGGTCAGCTGTCACCGCTTACAATGGAGTAAACCGATCCGCAACCTAATGGCACGTGCGCGGAACCCAACCCAACAGACGGTCAGTAGCCAGCTCCCAAAGGAAAGCATTGAATTGTGTTACTTTTTCGACCGTAAATATGTGTAACAAATATCCCTGCGCAAATGGATTCACTCGAGCCTTTTGCGTCGGTGTCGGTTGGGAGAGAAAAGGAAAGTGATATAACTTTGCTATTTCTGTTCGGCCCGTTTTAAAGTATTTCTTGCCGTTTGTTTTCAACCTTTCTTTCGTTTTCCATTCGTTAGCCCAAACACGGAAGGTCCTTGTTCGGTTTGTATGCGGAATCTGGATGTAGTCATATTTTTGTTCATGTTTGCTTAAATCACTCTGTTTGGTTGGCCCGCCACCTCGCTGCACGCTTTTATCTGCGCCACAAGCTCTACTGCTCATCTGCTACTCGTCCTAACATGCAGCACGCACTACAAACACTGATAGGCGACCATAAGGGATAGACACAGCCGGAACAGGGGCCGGCTGCAGCCAGCATAAATGTACACAGTTGAAACTCCCCCAAAATATTGCACGGAGCGCAACAACGTTTCGTGTGCTCCTGTTGTTGCGTTTTGTTTTGGTGATGTTTACAGTGCCCAGCAAAATTATAGAACACGTCTATGATCAAGGTTTTTATTGGTGAAATGATTTTATTATAAATAAGAAATTAAAATTAAACAAAATTTGGTGAATATTTATTGCACAGGGTCATATTTTTAACGTTGTGCTCATTAATTTACCCTTCCCGTTCCTATTATGTTGCAATGCACTGTTGCATGATCATATTGCTCCGTTCATCCCGACCCGTCGGTGTGTGCGAGGGACGACGATAGCTTACCACACACAGAGAAAACACTGTGAAAGGGTCCAACGCGGTAGAAAAGGGCAACGGCTGACGCATCGGCAAGGGTCGCTGCCATATGGAAAAGGCAGATCATCAGCACAGATCAACAGCGGTAGCAGCACAGGAGTAGCATCAGCAGGAGCAACAGTAACAGTAACAGCAAACAGTTGTCGCCCTTTGGGTGCGATCGTTCCAGCAGGGGTTACAGGCTATTGTTATCATCGAAAAATCTACGCCAACGCATAGCAAACCCTCCCGCAAACGGCTACAGAATGCGACACCGTGCGGCATGGCATGATGGGTAAATTAAATTACTTGCCTCGGTACTTTGTCTTCTTTCCTCTGCGCACAGCTCGTATGCAACTCGTGCGTTGGCTCGTGCTGCGCTATCGTTCGAAGATCAAGCAAACATTTACGCTCGATGCGTCATCTGTCGCCATTAGGATATGTTTGCTTGTGTGCCCCGTGTGTCTGATAACGAGGGTGAAAGAGGCCATATCGATGTTTGGCGGTGAGTCAAACCAAACCAACTCGCTTCAAGGATAAAAGATAGGGAAAAAGCCGTAAAACTGACCATTGTTCCAATAGGTGAGTTTTAACCAACGCGGACCTATGCTTTCTTGATCCATCCAGCGATTTAGGCTTTTACGCACGGGGTCGTAAAAAACTGTGCCGGCAGTGTAGATTCTATTAATTAGCCATAAAAATAAGACTCTCCCCACCCATCCACAGTTCACGATCGGTTGGCTACCTATTGTAATAGCATGTCTTTTGCTGATCTACACCATGTTCGGCGAGATAGTGGTCAAACAAGGGCATGTGTGTTCTCCGGTTTTGCGTGATTTATGGTTGATGGACTTTCGATGGTTCGATCGTGCTGGTGCCTATCAAGATGTGCAGCCAGTGGAACTGATGAAGAACAGGAGGGATTAAATTAAGATCGTTGTTTAAATGCAAAAGACATCGCGGGAGTTTGATGCGATGAGTTGGTTTTAATGAATGCCAATTTTTGTCAACTCATTCCGTGTCGTGGTAATGGAATTTTGATTGCCCAATGATGAAGCGTACGATTCGGCAAATTTTTCGACAAAAAGCATCGAGATTTTATTTTTTGATAAAAGTGCTTCTGTGATTGATTAAGTTGCGTCTTTGGAAGGAGTGTTTAAAATTTATTATGAGGCAGTTGAATTCTGTGAGCTAAGGTTTTATAAAAGTTGTGTTGTTTTATTCAAGATAAAAAGGCTTAAAAAGTTGGTGTTTTCTCTTCAAATACAATACAATTTCACAAATTATGTCCAGAAGAGATGTGAAAGATGTTATTATACAATTTTATATATTTCTGAAAATGAGTTACGATTTAATGCGATAGGTGCTTTATAGACGCTGGTCATTCGAAGGAAGCTAGGTCTACCTACTATTTTTCCACGAGATGATTATCTGTGGCCAATGTTTGCCTAGAGCAAGATAGTCTGCAGGGTATAAGACAAACTTGTACAAACTTGTAGACAGGCGCGTCTGTTCGATGTTTCATTGCTAATAAGTTCAGAAGATCGTTTTTTAAAATATATTTTAAGCTTATTGATCTTTTGGGATCCCAACTTAAATCAAAGCTAAATAATTAACCTCCTTCGTTCATGATCTGTTACCTCTCCTGGATATACTCGTTAATCTAAAAACTAAGCTTAAACTTAAGGTTTGCTGTTCATTCAAAATAGTAGCTTTTGTTTGACGGGTAAATGGAGAAGCAATTTATTTAAAGAGATGAAATGCAACGATATGGAAAAATAAAATAACTGTTTGGTTGACAATTAGAGTCGTCTAAAAGCGCAATGTCAATACTGATGGACTATGAACAATAAAAAAAATATTTTAAGTATAACTTTACTGCTTCAATTTTCTTATCTGGATGCATGCCATTTGGTAAATGAGTCGTCGTACAATGTTTCCAGCTCACGAATGCAGCCTTTTGCAACCTTTTTGCCTTCTCTAATCCCACTCCATCTGCTGTTCGATGTACGATTCATCTACGGTTGCGTAGTTGGTTTTGACTTTTCACTCCACCTCAGTGAGATTTTCCCCGCAAATCCATACCAGAAACATATGTCCTTCGCATTGTAAACCACACAAAACAGCTAAACTCAAACAAAAAAGTGCTGCAACTCTCTAGCACACTGGATCATATCCCACAAGCTCGGTCTTTTCATGCGGGAGCCTTTTCTATGCAACTTCCAGCACGGGCCCGCCGAACTAAAGTAGCGCATTTGTCGTTTTTAAAAGCTGTAAATTTATTTATCACACGGCCTAAATCCTATTTTATTCGCGATGCAACGCACAAATGCAATATCCGCTTGCACGCGTTCCTTTATTTTTCGATCCGTTTTTTCCCTTTTCTTCCATTGCTCTCGTGGTGCTCTGAAATTTGATCGTTTTATTACATCGTTAAATCGTCCTCCCGTTGTAGTGTCGCACTGTGCCGTGTGCGATTGATCCACCAAAACCGCACCGGTGTACTGCTCACACTGCCATCGACTGAAATCACCGAGGGACGGCTGTTTGATGCTTCCACCAGCTGACCGACGAGCCTGGCAGATTTGACGTGTTGGGATCGTATCGATCAAACAAGCGCTCGCTACGTTCGCCATCGATCCGTGGTGATCCGGGTTGATCCCGTGTTCTTCCGCTTCAGCTCCCGTCCCGTTTATCGTCTCGCATAGATTCCCTTTTGCGTGAAGCATTTTTTCTTCTGTTTCATCTTTGCCAGCGTTTCGCATCATACAGCGGAGGCATTTGATTGATATCGGCATCTTTTAACGCCAGCAAAGAACCGACGGGAGGAAGCAAACTTCAAGAGGGATGGATCGCAATTTATTATGATTTTTATTAGATTCACAACTGTTTGGTGACTTTTTGTTGAGGGAATATCGTGTAGGTACGGGATACGGCCTAGCAAACAGGGGATTGCGCAATCGGAATTGGACAGACAATGCACTTTAGACACGGTGGTGCCTCTGCTTGTTTCCTTTTGGCGACATCTTCGCTAAGATTTCTTGTTAACTCCCAGCTTGGCGCGATGCACACAGCTTCTGCTTGTTCGATGTTTTCCTCATCAAGATTCAGCCGGTTCATCATTATTAGAGTTTATTTATGATTAGATATGGAGATTTGTTTTCCTTTGGGCCGCGTTTGGACAGACGGTAGTCAATAAAAGACACCGCCAGGTAGGGATTGATATCGGCTTCGGCTGACAATTGATGCTTTTTCATAAATCGGACGGTGAAATCATCGAGGGAGAGCAGAATTATTTTCGTGCAAGCGCTTCTACTCTTCAAATTTGCCCATTAATCGTCCACAAACGGTCACTCATCGGTTTGCGCTCGGCACGATGTATTATGAACGTTATTAATATGTGCTCTTTTTTGTGCGTTCAATGTATAGTAATATGTGTGTTCCATGTCCTCTTATTTCGTGTAAGAGTTATGATGCTACCGGTCACCTAATCGCTTCCGTTGGGTCGAACGTTTTGTGGAACATTATTGGTTCTTGGCATAATGATGCACAAAACGATCTTCTCTAATGCACTGCTTTGAGTATCCTTCTCGCCATGCGGGATTTTTTTTATGTTTGTTCCTTGCTTGCTACCATCTTTAGTTCATTTGCAATAACAAATTGCATGCGGAGTGATTGAAAAACGTAAAAAATAATGTACTTAACTTTCCGGCCGATCACGGCAGAACCAACGACGGTGTCGAGAAGATGCAAAAGGTGCTACAAAGTCAGGGCGCTGGCTTTAATGTGCGATGCATTTTATGCACCAAGGGATAAACATTTTTCAGTTATACGATAAAGCCGATTGACTGCACTGTTTTTAGAGAAGACATAAAAATTGCAGCCATCCCTTTTTGCAACCCGAGCTGGCGTTTAATGACTTCTAATCCAATCAGCGTTCGCATCAACCGTGATAACATATGATGCGGCAGGGAAGAGACGAACGGCGGAACTGTTGACAAAATGATTTAAGTACTGCGTGTTTAATTTTTATCCTCTCTTTGGAACTTCATTGCATAATGTTCCCTTAGTAAGCAGGATTTTTATTGCCGTATCTGAGCTAAAAATTAGAACCTCTATGTAACGTATTTTACGTGAAATTTGACAGTAAAACTTTACATGACTTTTGCACCGTATAAATATTACTTACGATACTGGTTTTTACATAGTTCTGCTTTCTCGTTTAGTTTAAATACTTACGTTTTTGTAGCTAGCACATCTAAATCCAACCCCTATCATGAAATCTATCTGCTAGACTTTAGAAACCTTGTTAACAATTATAAGTTGATGGCATTTTTTGACAAGGCATAGCCTTTTTTTATTCAGGAGATCATGGCATCACTTTAATAACAATAGAAATTTGAAAACTTTTTTCTATTCTATTATTTTCTATTCTATCACTTTTAATTTTCATATGCTCTTTTAATGAATGTTTGAAATTGATAGAAAAACAAAAATAATCTAATATTTTAAACGATTTATATTGAATATGTAATTTAGTATATAAAAGCACTAAATTTAATCAAAAACAATCATTTTACAAAAATATTTTGGCTGGAAAACGTGTTATTCGACTTACATTAAAATAAGAGTTACGCGGATGTCTCCGGGACGTAGTATTTGCGTAACTCAGGGAAAGATTGTACTGTGATTTCGTTTAATTCATTAATTTCGCTTATTTTTTTCAAAAAAAATAAAATTAAAGAATTAAAATTAAAGTCATTCGTTTAAATACGACTATCAAAGATAATTAGAATATTTTTACACACATTTGCTTCGCATACCCATTTCTTGTCCAATGAACCCATGGGAGTTCACACAAAGTAGAAACAAACAAATTATAAATTCGATATGACCTAGAACATCAAGATATGTACCACAAAGGTTCATTGGAACTATAATGTCCTCTATTTACTTACTTAAGTTTGTTGATAAAACTATGCAAAATTGTGTTTGATCGGAAATAGTGCTTTAATGCGATCTAGGATAAATTTGAAGCCCTAATTACTGCAAAAAACCTCATCGTTTCATTTCCCAGTATTTTAATTATTTTGCAATTAATTGATCATTCTTGGCTGACGCCCAACTAACTGACTGCTTTACGAAAAAGGGTGCAAAAGTGTCGCACGCTCGCTATTTGCATAGCTAATGCAAGCCCTACGCAAAACAGATTCGTGATAAATGAAACCAAGTTGGCAAACATGCCACCACCTAAGCGCCGACGACAATCACCAAACGGTGCGAACATAAATGTTTGTAAATTTCTCACACCATTCTTCCGGGCTCCGAAGTTAAAGTCGTGCATTTGCATACACGGTGTCATTTCCCCCCGTTGGTGTCGTATTAGAAATTCGTTAATCTTTAAAAAAAACTCCACCTTGGCGCTTACGGGATGGGTTAACGGATTCGAACGATGAAAGATAATATTTCAATATTGTCGAGCGACACTTTCACCCCTTTTTGTCGCGATAGCATAGAAGATCATAATTTTGTTTTCGACTTTTTTTTAACACAACCAGCATACACTTCCGCATAGATCATATCGCGCGTTGTGCTTTAATTTAGCATAAGTAAGATACAAACATGCTAACCCCTCGCGTTTTGTTTGTGTCGTTTTGCGATTATCGATATTGAATTACTGTTTGGCTATCTGTAAGCGAAAGCATCTTCCAAGGGGAAAGGTCTTCGGTTTTGCATACAGAAATCATAAAAAAAATCTGCCTGAACATGAAGAGGGAAATGATACATTGCTTCTGAAGTTTAAAAGAGTGTTATTCGTAGTGAGGTTCGGGATGCATATGCTTTAAGATGGGAGTACCACATACTACTGATGTTTATGTTTTTGTATTCAGAATAAATCGTTCTTAATAATATGTATTTTATTCTTTAAAGAAGCATCGTTTGTATAACTTTTGACTTTATTTATCTGTGACTTACCATTTCATAATTAAAATATTCCAATGTCCACACCTTTTAATTCTTAGCGAAACTCATCTTGTTTGATCTCCCTACGGGATTACCTTTCTACAAATGTAATTGAAGTGTAATCCGTTCGAGTGCAACTGACATTCTACAACACAAGACAGAAAAAAAACCCAAAACACAAGACAAAAACAGCAAAATAGGATCAAACGAGTTGAGCGTGTTGTAATGCGAGAAACCCCCGCTGAGACAGTTTTGTTATTCGGCGAGGGAAAACCGTTTTGTTTTGACTCTTTTGTTTGGCCACCGGGTTGACATACTTTTCGAGCCCCTTTTTTGCCTTCCGCAACCCTTTCACCGAAACGTATCGCGTGCACTCGGATGCAGTACGGCATTTGAAGTGCAACCGGGATCGCACCGGAAAGGGAAATAATTTCTCCCATACGATGAGCGCGGCCGCGTTCAGCAACGGTACACGATTGTGTGGAATGCTTTCGATTTTCATAATATTGCCATAAATCTTTCTGATCTTGGTATGTTTGTGTATGGATGCTCTTTTTCTGGTGCGCCCGATCGAACTCTCACTAGAAAGGTAGTGGAAATAATTTGTCTACGGCAACGTATTGTGTTCGGTGGATGTGTTTATGTTTAGCGGAAGAGGCAAGCCACTTGAAGGATCTTAATAAAATCTATTATCTATTCGGAGGGCTTAGATTTGAAGTGCCGTTTCCTAAGATGTCTTTGTTCGCAAGATTGTACAAGTTTTTTTAGCTTGTTAGAAGAACACGTAATGATTCGTGAGAATTAATAATTATTCTTTACCGTTGAAGTTTACGCTAAAAACAAAAATACCTTTTTAAGGATAAGAAACGAAAGTCTGATAATATTTCTCAAAAGTGCAAAAAGAAGCAACTTTTGATATCAAAAAGGAAATAAAAGCAAACAGAGAGATAAAAAGGTGTAATTCAAACAAATAATAGCCTGTATATGCGAGATTAATCTTACTTAAACGGTATAAAAAAAAAAACAAAAAAGCAAAAAGTATAAAACAATATCTACATACGAAAAAATATGAACTTGACATATATGCAAAATATAAACAACGTCAGAAGTAGAAATATTCTAAAAACTGATTAATCTGATCTACTAATATCAATTCAACACAACGGGATAATACCATAATCTCTCAGGATCCCACCAAAAAAGCAAACGATCGAGATGATTATCATTGACGTAAATAGAGTCAAACCTTAAAGGTAAGAAGCACTTCCCTTCCATTATCCCTTCGAAAAGTTCATTATCCCGTAAAGCGCCTTCTGTTTCCTCGACGTTTGCACCAAATTGTCACACTTTATTATTGTCCTGCTTCTTTTTTCTCAATACAGATGACACCATCCCATCCATCAAAACGTGCCATCTAAATTATCCAAAATCGGGACAACAAACCAAAATCCCTCCTCACACTAGCGTCTACGCTGAAGCTGTATCCTTTGTTCCTAGCAATAGTTTGGGATAGTGAAATCCTTTTCGTCTTTACAGATTGGTCGCTAGTTTTTCGTACGTACCAATCTCGCTACCTCGCGGATAGTGCTGTTTCCCTCGCTTTTTGTAGCTAGGGGTTGGGCTTGATCGATTGCGATTTAATGATTGATTGTGCAAACGCGCGTCATTTAACACACTGTGCTCGGAGCATATCCTCCAAGCGCCACCGTTATGTAATAGAAATAAGAGAAAAAAACTGGATTTGTTGCAATGGTTGCATTTTGTCCGTTTAGTCCAGTTTTTACGCTGGGCAATGCGAGGATAGTAAGGACTACGCGACTTACAAAGGGGAAACAACTACTGACGACCGTTGACGGGTGAAAATGTGCTATCAGAAAACACGATCTTCAATCATATTTTTGAGAATGCATCTCCTTGCTGTACAAAGAGGTTTGGAAGGATTCAACTCCTCCTTCCGAGCAAAAATTATGAAAAAAAAACTCAGGTCACCTAAAATACATATTTCCCAATTCATTCATCTAGCACAGATCAGTTTGTATTTGTTCTGCTCTTTTTTTAAACATAATATGTATATACTATCACATTAAACTGTTGCCGATGCTACCTTCTAAAAATGATGCATTATTTTCACATTTAATATAAAAAAACGACACAGCGATATGCAGCTTCCACCACTGTAAACCGCTTTTCCAGCCATACCGTTGGCATTTTAGCTCGTTTGATCAGAATAACATCATGCAAGCTGGCACTGAGCCTATGTTTACGAGGGATAAATGTCAAACTGGAACGCTTGTAGGGTCTCGTCCCCGATGCGTGCACATGTCCTCTATTTTACGCACAGATCTACTTTCCAAGGATGCATTTGAATTGTTGAACTGGCCGCTTCACGTTGCAAGAGCGGCAACACTTTCACTTTTCCATTTTATGTGTTATTAATGATACGATTATGCAACTGCATCGCACCAGCATCGTCACGGCTGTCCATCAAGTGTAACGGACGCTTCCATTCGCTGTCGCATCGAATTGTCACAGAAGTGAAAGGCTTACACTCACGATCATGATCGTCGTCAGGGCTGAGAAGCGTATCGAATTTGGTGCATGTTTCGAACATCGGATTCTAATTCGAGCCCTCGACAGATACCTCAAAATTGGAATAAAAGGGTTACCAGATAGCGGCAAACCTTCCTGGCCCGGAGTGGCAGTGTGTGGTTGCCATGCATTTTCCATTCGGGTGAATGGAAAAATCGATCCTGGGAAAACGAGTTACGAGAACCGCAGGCAAGCAGGGCGCTAGATACGCTCTTGGGTTGGGATTTGTAGCGACTTACATGTAAACGAACAACTCGGATTGCGGACGGTAAGATGTATGCACACACTCGGGGGAGATTCTGTACCTTTGGAAAGTAAATCGATTACAGTGTGACGAACCATTTATCATTTCACTCGAGTGGACACTTTTGCTTCGGTTGGTCACTTCCAACTGCTGTTTAATTTATGTTCCGTTGTACCTTTCTGCGGTGGTTGGACATTTATCATTTAATGTAGTGTTTTCACGTTCGTTCTTTTCAATTTGGCAACGGCCGGCGCTGCAACGAACAATTTGTGTCTTGGTAGAAGAATGAAGTTAATTTAATTTTATTTATAGATCAACCCAAACTTTATATTTATAACGATTTCCAGCACACAAAAGCAATGCTATTTTAAGGCTTTAAAATGGCATACATTTCTTTTCCGTACCCTATCAGAGGAGATGCAACATTATTCAACTATGTGCTACCATTATGCTTGATGTCCATTATTTTAAGCACCACTTTTTAGGGTTTTATCACCCAGCAGCACTTCCCACTTCTCTCAAGTGGGAAAGTGCACTTTAATTGAACTGCGCTACACACTGTACGGAACAGTTCCCACGCATAAAAATAATCTAAATGGTTCCAACCAGCGGCTATGCTGAGTGCGCACAGTAAGGGAGTAACGCTAGCGTCTGTAACCAATCTGTCAATATTAATCAACACAAGTTGGAGATGGATTAAATGTAGCTCCGAGGATCATTGATATATAAGTTCGTTCGAATAAGAAATTTGTAAAACAATCTACTTTGGATAGAAAGCACGATGAACGATTTTATAACATTTTTAAAACATTTAGTTTGTACGAAGAGCTTTATGCCATTTAACCCATTGGTAACCCAATCATTAATTAAACCAATCTAACCCATTGGATGAAAATGACACGCTGAGGTTCCACTGTAGAGCAGATAACTTAGCATTAAATAACGTACCAATAGCAAACTCAACCCTTCAACAGACTGTTTTTTTTTTTTTTTGGTTTGAATGTGTGAAAACTAAAAGACAATTAACATTAAAAATACAAACACAAACCATTAATGCAATGGACTTTCAATCTCAGAAAACAATTACAAACATTTGGACTAAAGTCAGTGTTTGCAATGTCGTAAATTAATACTGGCCTTTATAGTACTAGTGAATGCTTTTTAATGATATTATGTTTTGTTTATGTACAAATCTGATACAAGTAATTGTTTTCTTCAATCTCGCTCGGATTAGGGTAATTGTACCAACAGTGGTGCAATTTGTAGTGGTACCGATGTGTTTTAATGGATTTAAAGTGTCAGGAAGGACAATTTCTGAATATTTTAACACATAGCAATTGAACGATTGATAACGGACTGGCAGACGAAAGCGCGAGACCGTGAGCGGTTTCGGACACTCCTGAGGCAGGCCAAGACCGCAAAGCGGTTGTAGCGCCGGATAAGTAAGTAAGTAAGCAATTGAAATATGTTTTATCTTCGCAATCACAATCATTTTCACCAGGAAACACATCAAATTTACGAAAAAATACATATTTTTGTGACTGCTTCGTTGTACCTATAATGGTGGTATGGTTCCTATAGTCGTCGTATTGTGTTCCTATAGTGGTGGTAAACAAAGATGCCTTAAAAACAGTGTATAATATCAATTAAATTTAGTTTTGATGCTGTTTTCGTATGAATAGCAAGGATTACTGCCATAATATTGGTTTCTTGCGTAATTTGATCGTATAAAATGTATAAATTTTATCGATGAAACTCTTGACTAAAGTACTGCATCACACCTGTCCTCAACCCATACCCAAAAGAGTTTGCTTGATTTGAAGTCGATTTTTCACTCAGTAGAATAAGCGAATTTTGGCCTTTGTTAGGTAAATTACTTACAGAAAACTCATTTTTGTTGCTTATTTCAGTGAAAACAGTACGAAATGTCAAAAATATTCTCGAAAAAATCTAAAACGACCTGTTTTTATTGATTTTATAACTATAACCACTATAGGAACATGCCTGTTTTGTGTACCTATAATGGCACTATGATAAAAACACTTAAAAATGCATAAATATGGTCAAAGGCCAATGAATTTGAATAAAATAATATCATTTGATAACAATCATGTTAAAAAACTAATAATTGCGTTGTTATGTGGTCATTTAGAATGTTAACAAAAATATTAGTATCTTTATAAAATCCTAAGGATTTTGGAAAAATGTTGACACATTTCACAAAATAATGGATTTTTCGGTCACTCAGTAACGGAGTGGCCCCATTTAACTTTAAAACCCTTTGTAAAAGGCTAAGGAACATTTCACACTAACGTAAATAACTTAATTACTTTTAATTTGCCATATGAACCACATTTTAGTGCAATACCACCACTATTGGTACTAGCACCACTATAGGTACATTTACCCTATAAAATAATATTTTTTTTTTAAATAGTACCATTGTTAGTTTAAAAAAATAACTACATGGAGTATTTAAAACTTAAAATTTGAAGCTTCGAATACCCACCCCATTGGAGGATTTCAAGATTCTTACTAATGCATTCTTTATAATTTGTGTAATTTACTTAATGAGACCTTCTAAAAAGGGTTTGAATAATTTAAACTTTTTAACCTTTTAGTTTGATAATGCAATATGGTCAATCATACAATGAAGTAGTTAAAAAAACGTTTAATTTAATGAGTGTCTGATATCGAAGATATTTTTATCTTCTTAAACAACCTCTTAAGGTCTCACGCCTTCGTCTGCCAATACGTTATCAATTTAAACAAGTAGCCAGAAATATCATTGAAAATCTAAAGCACAGTTAGTATAGCAGTTTTGGTGAGTAATGATCAGTTATAATACTTGTTTGGGAGCTCAACAGAACTTGTGTTATGCTTGGTTTAGGCTGAACGCCTGATATGTTTTTTAGTTTCAAAATTTGACACATACAAATACGGTGCATGGTTTATGGTTCGAAGAGAAGGTCGCAAACAGGCGCGAAATTTACAGAGATTTGTGAAGGACAAGATTGTAAACGGAGGATTGAGTCATAAGTAACAAATAGGTATACAAAATTATGTTAATTTAAAGCCATGATGTGTTTGAACCTTTTTAATTTAATTTAATTTGATTATGGCAAAATCATGAACATTTCTTTACTCTCAACAAAATTTTAATGTTCCTGTTGAAAATAAGATAATAGTTGTTGTTTGTTTAAACCACGTGTTGATTTGAAATTAAATTAAAAATATCTTCATTAAATTGAATTCAATCGTCTTTTAAATTTCATTCCAATTTGATCAAACTTTGTACATTGAACATTGGGTCATAAATCACCTCAGTTCCCTTAATATGTAATCTTTCTGCAACACTCATCACCACGCACGTTCTGACCACATTCACGTCTCCTGCTCATTTTTAGTTCCCTTTTCACTGTTAGGCGTATAGGTGTCATTCACCGTAATGATAGCAATTTTCAGTCTAACTTGACACCTCTCATGCAACGCCTACCTTCACTTTCTTAATTTCGTCCATTCGTTCCCGCCCAGTTGAATCACGAGCTCACTAAAGCCCACCGGATCCGGGTGAAGACTTACCCTTCGGAGCACTTTTCCCTTACCTACACCAAAGCCCACACCGCAATTCACGAAGACGACAGAGACAACAAAAAGGGGATGCTCATTAAAATTGTCCTTCACAGCGAACACCTCCTTCGCTTACTCGGTGACCGGATACGGCCGTTGGTGGGAAAAAATTGTTCCCTTGAAGGAATCAAAAGGTGAAACATCTACACAAGCGCGCGTGTTGGTGTGTGAATATATATAAAGCTTTTTAACGGAAAGAATGTATGACAATAATTTGAGCGCACCCTTTAAAGACAATCTATACTTTCTTTCCCCGCCTGCGTGCTGTCCTTCATTGGACACCTTTTAGAGGTTCATTTGTTGAGGCTGCTTACCCATCGTGCGGTTGACGGGAAGCGAAAGAATTTATTGTAAGGAGAGGCTCCAAATGGGTAATTTCCGGTTCACTTCCCCGCATGCAAAGGAAGCAGTTCGATTGGTTGATAGTTTGGGCGATCCCTTTTTCTTGCCCATTGCTTGCGTGTGTACTTGGACGTGTAAAACGATATTGCCAAGCTGAAGTGGGTACGAACGGTTTAGAAAACCCCTCCGTTAAGATTTGACCAAACAATCCCCGGTCTGTTCTGGTCATGTTCTGGTCTGGATCGTTTCCTTTCCACAAAGAAAATTGCAACACTGAAAGGAGAATTGCAAATTTGGATTGTATCGGAAAGAGGAGGCTGATGAAGCCATGTCCGTAGAGGTAGGGTAGAAAGGAAAGCGAAGATTATTTACACACCTTCCTCCGGCTTCTACGTCTGTCATTGTGGGCTTTGGCAATGACCCAAGAACTGTAAGTCATCCAGTCAGAGAAGGTTCAAACGATCAAGAACGGAGAACAGGGATGACTTTAATCACTTGTACGTTTCTTCATCCACCTACCGGCCTTTACGGGGCACATTAAACTGTAATCAAATCCCTCCGGAAAACCAAAAATCTCCATCTCAGCGCACCTGCGGTAAATCTTGAGCCGACGATCAAACCAGCACACTCACACATACAACCGGGCAAGAACGTTTAGCATGCATCCAAAAAGAGGGAAAAGGGGATTCCATTCACACAACGCTCAGCTGAGCGTGACCACTTCCGCCTGGTAGAAGCCTTGTCTGCCTCATTTTCCCAGCGCCCCAGAAGCAGTTGAAGCCCGGCTTTGCTGGTAGCGTTGATGATGGCACTTTGCACAGCCCGGGAATGGGAATTCCCACCAGTATCTCGGCGTTGCATAAATGGCATGGATTTTTCTGCACCTTCCGACAGTCAAGGTTAGGACAGGCAGCGAACCAAAACAGAAAGCCCGGGGTTTCGGCACTGATCGTCACGACAAGCTCCCACAAAGTCCGGTCTGGTGGAGCGCACCAGTTTTCACATTCCACTTGCACCGGAGACAATGAGCGATCGTAGATAAGATCTTGATTTCCGCGGCTTCGCTTCGCTGCTCCGCTGCGAATGAAGATGACGAGCATGATGAGCCGTTTGCCCGCATTTTGTCCGTTAGGGATCACCTGGGGAAGATCACCAGGTTTGGCGGGGTGCTTTTAGTTAAAGGTAGCAGAAACACACTTCCGGATGTTGTTGTTGAAGATGTCAACGGTCAAGATTGTCAACAGAAGGGTATTTTTCTAACGAAGAAAGTTCGTTACACAAGTTCTACTTGGTTGGGTGGGAAGCAGCGCGGACTTGGTTCACGGGAACCCAGCACGTAACCTTGAACGAATGACTTCCGCCCGCTCGTTGTCATTTTTGACCGTTGGCACAGTAATGGTTGGTGCGAATCCTGATGCATTTCGACATCCAACCCGCGTAAAAGTAGATCAAAGGGCAGTGGGAAACTCTGCTTCACGCTTCACAGAAAGGATGATGGTGTTCTCACCGTTACACCGTACAGTGTCTCGGAGACGTTATGCAAAACGGAACAGGTATTACAAGGGTAGTAAAGATAATGGTTGTTGCTATCAATAGCAAAGAGCTCGTTCAAGGCGTACACCATCCGGGACGCGAAGGACGTCCCCACCGAACCTCACCACAGCATGGTGGAATAATAACAGTGAAGATACAGGAATACCTTCATTGACGCTGGACCCGCAGGCTATTCAGTAGCCTCGATTTCTTGGCATAATTTCACATGAACCTTTTCGATTCAACATGCCGCAGTGGTCAGTAATGATTATTTTAAGATATCGGGCCTGTGTTAACTTCTCTTTATCTTTGCTTGTACTAGGTTCGCATGCAAATGTAGCTTGCACGGCAGCTCCTCGAATGATCGATCAATCAAGCATACGATCAAGCAAAAGTTTCATGACATGATTGGTTCAACCCGTTCCAAGGACTACTTGTTCGTCAATAAATGTAGAATAAGGTCATAACACATTTAGAAAAACAGCTCCAAATACTTTAATCTTTCACAAATTACACACAAATTTACTGTTACTACTGACATCTGTGGGAGTATATTCCAAAAAACCGTTAAAGGCACTCCCTCACCCAAAGAAACTTTACTATATGTGGTGTCCCACGACTGCCAAAGGGTTTGCCGCCTTTAATTTCTGATCGTTTTCCAATAGTTCACACGCAACCAACATCAACCGGAAGCACGGTGCGGTGCGCAGTGGTGCTTGAAAATATTGTTTGATTTGTTTCCAATGTTCCCACAATACACACGGACATTTCACCCCATATTGTTCTTCCCCATTTACTTGTCGTCCAGGGAGTGTCATACCCCCGGAGGTCACAGTTTTTGACCGTTGATTTAGACTTCAGCGCTAGTGGAACTGAAACAGCGTTAAAAAAGTCGTCTGGCCTGGTGGAAGCTCTCAACCGGTCAATTTCTTCCGGTGCTTCTTGGACCATGAATAAGTGCTGTCCCTTTTTTTCGCACGTACTGTCCCTTTTTACTTTCACGGTAAACGATTTGGACACAGTTGTAACGTTTTTTTGTCTTTCGTCATCTTAGCGCTGCTTGCACAGGTTTCACAGGAGGAACAATGCTTAAAGGAACGATTTTTGCGTGCTGCAGCGGCGCTGCCTAGTAGTGCTTTAAGACTTTATTTAACTCTTTCACTCGGTGACTGATTTAGGGCCAGCACTAAAAGGATTGAAACGTATCGTCGCTACCATTTGCGGCACCGCATTAGATGATTGCGTCTTTTCCACCCATTATAATGCCAGCAAATCGCTTTAACTGCATCGAATTGCATTACGCGCGGCGGATTAAGCTGGCCCAGAAGATGTACCCTGGCATCCACGAACCGTGCGAATGCACTGGATGCTAATGGCAGTACCGAACGGAAAAGCATAAAATATGATTACGTATGTTTCGCATCTGCATATGGCCGTTTTGTGTGTGTTCTCTCCAGGCACTCTTCCCTGTGCTTTTGGGGAACTCCCTCTTGAGCTGGCGTGATGAGATACGGCGGGTAATAAACGGGATAGTTTATTGATTTCTAGGTGGTTTAAATTCGGTAGAGGACTTAGGCCGCTTATGGAGGCAGTTGAATATTATCAGCTGCAGTTCTAGAGCTGCGCGAACAGATTGACTCCTAACAGAGCAATCGCAAAAGCACACACGCACTCGCACTCAGAAGATCGGAGCGTTTCTCGTTCGTCACTTTCGCCATGGTACATAAAATGTGTTATGCTACTCGATGGTACGAATGTTCCCTTTGGCTAGGGGAAATGCCTAGCATCCTTGTCCCGTTTAAGCTGCTCTAGCTTCTATCACTCAACAAACCGTACCGTCCGCATGCGAGACTGCTGATTGATCCTTCGGTGGTCCTTTTTTCCATCGCTGCTCTATTCTTCCCCTGCTCCGGGCCCGCCACCGCCGTCATGAGAACACAGTTTACGAACTGTGACAAACGTCCATTATCATCTTCCACACGGCGCCAATGTATCCTTTTTTTTCCATCCCGTCCCCCAGCAACATTCCATGCGGCAGCGATCCTTTCCGCGCCCAACTCTATCGCTGTACGCTGAGCAGGGATTTGGTAGGCTGAAGGGACAGCCAAAAATTCATCGCACGAAAGGCGCGACACGAATTTATGATAGCCACGGTGTGTAGCAGCTACAAGCCCTGGGAGGAACTGGCATCCAAGCACCGCAGAAACTGTCAACCGATCGATTGTGCTCGGGTGAAATTTATTCGCTGTTGATAGTGACGCTGGTAGGCGCTATTATCGAAACCAATCCAACTCCAATAACTTACGACGGTTACGGGTTAGAGCCCCGATTGGCGATTGGAAGGTAATTTTCCTTTTCTCGATGCTTAATTGGTTTCGGCAGTGAAAGTTTGGTTCATAAATTTGACTACCACAATGAGAGCTCCATTGCAACGCTTTTAACGTTTGTGGTTAAGCTTGCGGGACCAACACAGTGCATTAATTTTCAACAATAACAATGGGGAAATTATTTAAAACATGTTTTATTTTGTAAGCGAGAAGGTTTTTTCCCATAGCTACAAATAAGTTAAATGAAGAATAAAGTCTCTTGACATAAATAGTTGCTAACACAGCCAATGATACACTTCAGAACGTGTGAAACGTTTCTAACAAATACAAACGATCAGAGCCAGAAAGTTACAAATGATACTTCGTTAAGGTGACGAAAACAGATGCTTTAAATTGACATTAATCATCAGTTTAAAAACGATAGCTATTCAATAAGCGTGTGTCCGATAGGCTAGCAATCGAACGAACAACGACAACCCCAAAACAAACAGGCAAACAAACAAGTTTGAGGATAATATTCGCAAATTATCACATCATCTTGAACTTTCCCCTTACATCCTTCAAAAGAAGCAGTTCGAGTGTTTGCGCTCCGGAACGGTCGGAACTCCTTCCAGCCCCGGCAAAGTCCATCCAGCAAGATTAATTATCTTCCTATCGCCCATTCATCTTGCACCGGGTAACCATTGTCAATCGTCAATCGTCTTGGGATCATCGAACGAACGAACGAGTGTTTTCCGTTCGTCCCAACCATTCCGAACCAATTACCCCGGAAGCTCCGGTTGGCTTTTCGTCCCAGAAACTCTACCCAAAACTATTTCGCCCGTTTTGTCGGGCCAGTAGTAGTTTGTTAATTGTACCAAATGACAGCATATTTGTCTTGAGCAAAAGCGCTACTTTCGAATCGACGAACAGTTCGTCCGTGTTGTCGGCGGCTTGATCCGAATGCATCGAATCCTTCAATATCTTCCGTGTTTTCGGTGGAATGCGCACGCAGTTCAATATCGTTGAGTTTCTCACAGTGAAGGAAGCAAAATAACCGGGGGGTACAGACCGACCGATCAATGGCCCTGCCTGCCCAGTCAATTTGTGAAACCCTTCCGCAAAAGTGCGCTCCCGTTTGCCTTCGCCCGAGGAATACCATTTTACCATTAATTATATCAATTGTCGCGAAACGATTAGCAAAAGTTCATTTCGTCCTGCGATCGCGTTGTTTTTGTTGCGATCGTGTTGTAATATTTTCAGTTGACTGACCTGCTTCCGTTATATGGGTTTCGATGGCTTCGGCGAGGGTCTTTTCGCTGCTGCTCAGTTAACTACACAGCGCACTCCCATCATTGTTGAGTTCTGCTGGTACAACGGAACTCCGAACGGGTGATAATTCTTTTTTCCCTTGGACCGGGTTACATTTATCTTGCTGCATAGTTGTGACAGCATCGCTCTCTCTCTCCGATTTATGATATATTTCATTATTATTTGTACTCTGTGTACTATGCGACGAAAGATACGATGATGTACAGGGCATCATTTATCACAATCTAAACGAACGAAACTAAACGAATGGCACAGCTGGCTAATGGTACGATTTTCAAAGGGCGTTTATTTATTTTTTCCAAGTAAACCTTTTTCTCTCGGCTCAATTTGTAAAAATCGGTAAAGAGAGCGTCGAAAAAAGACACACAAACCGTCTTGTACAGCGTTCATCGAACCTTATGGCTAAAGGCTCAAGTATCAGTTTTCCAGTGTCCCCAAGGAAGTATGATCCAGAACGCACGCTTCGGATCCGCTCAGAGTCGTCTTCCCAGAAAAGGATGACGCGTTAGTGTCATCGCCGAAATGAAACGAGACGTACTCGATTCACCTGTGTGGTACTTGGATACATCAGTTTAACGTTTCGTACGAGGCAGTTGGCAAATAGGCCACTAAATGTCTGCATTTTGAAGGCTTCTGAAACCTCGGGATGGGTTTGTGGGACATCTTCGTGGGTTCGCTCAATTCCCGGTGGTCCTATACGAACGAAACAGTTGTTTGATGGCAAGTGGGGACTAACTTGATTCTAATAGCTAATAGCTAATAATCATGTATGAAATAAAACAAAACTAATAAGTTTAAAGTGTGCTCAAACAAAGGGAAACCAAATCAAACTGATATCCCCAAAACCGATTTCAAATCGAAAAACGTGCTGAAACGTGCTCCAAACATGAGCTGCATGGATTGCTACGTTCAAACCTGTCGCGTCCGTTCCAGACGGTCCTTAAAAGCAACCGATATGCGTATGCGTCACCCTTAAACCATTCCTTTTCCACCACGTGATGCGCTCACACCGTGGCAAGGTAGGCGTTTGCGCAGGGCGTAAAGCGTGGAAACACAACCGTTTGAAATTCGTCCGTTTCATCGCATGCGTAGCGAAGGATTTAAAATGCCTAGCCCCTGACGGAACCGCCACCACTCCTTACGTCGCTCCCACGTCCGGATGGAAGGAGTTTTAAAATCAAGAAACAAAACAAGAATTTAAGCCAAGCAACCGGGTAACGCGATGATGAACGCGGAACAGGTATCTACGGAAGAACCACGAGGACGGGCAACACCAAAAAAGGGGAAAGAAACTCCGAAAACGACGGTTGTTTTGAAAATTTAAAAACGTTGAAAAGAAAAGAAGAAGAAAAAAAGTCCCATCTTCTTCCCGGTGAACGCATGATAAGCACATGCGGGAGCAGAAACCACGAGACACAAAACTCCGGAGACAACACACCACGCAGCATCGCTCAACAGCACGCAACTCCAGAACGGTTCACGCACACACGACGAGGAAGAGATGGGCATTATTTTTAAATCTCCACCGACGACTACGACGCTACGACAACGATATGTTCGTGGTCTCGTGGTTGTGGCTTTGAATCCCAAGCCTTAATAACAAAAAACCTGGAAGGAAACGAAAAGAACAGCACCGCGAGAGCAAGAAACCCCCCGCGACTACCGACCAAGCCTTTTATTCGATTGGAGGCGATTTAAAAGCCAGCCACGCAACGTGGTCGAACGACGCAATCAAAGCAAAAAGGGATGAGAAATAGACAGATAGAGCAGTGCGGAACGAGATGCAGTATGGCATACAAGCAAGAGATAGAGCAAAGCGTAAACTCCCTACACATCAAGGTTAGTTGTGGAGAAAAGAAGGACCGTGTAAGAAGGAACAAACTTTTTTGGATAATGCTGTGTGGTGAAAAAGAAAACATAATTCTTCTTTCTGCTAAGCGCTAGCTTCGCTTTTTTCCGTGCGCATGGCATCATGCGTTGCGCAAGCATAAACCCCTAGAGAGTATGTCAACATAGCACAAACATAGTTGATTTTTAGTTTATGTTATTTTATTTTTAAATTTTGACTGTGATGTATTTTTACTAACACTATTGTTGTGCTAAAAATTGATATAATTTTCATGGTGTTTCCACCTTGTTTTTATGCCTTTGATTATAAAAGAAACTCAAGGCAATACAAAAATAACCACATATTTTCTATGTTTTAAACTACTTTTCATGATTTATTCAATTTAATATATAATTGTATTGTATACAATATTTGTTTTACTTGGTATAACTGACTATTCTGTTTTGGCTAAGTCAAAAAGTCACTGAAAGCCAATCCCATTGTAGTTCAGGCAGGCTTTGACTGACAACCAAATGTTGTGCCAAATGAAGAAGATATAATTGTATTTGTAAAACTGATAAGATAATAAAAATAATTTACGATATGCATCACAAAACCTACAAAACTGCATTTGGAATTATAATTTTCTATTATTTTAAAACAAAAAAGTTTTATACATTTTTGTTTAGTCCGATTGTCATACTCTGTTTATATGATGAATTTGGGACAAAAAGTATCAGAACAACTTATTAAACTAATCCATATCTTAGATTTCGGCTTTCAAAGAAATGAAATAGTGTTATACACGTCACTAAACATTGTTCCAAAATATACTTCATATTCGTTCTACGAGTTATGTGTATGAAAGAAAAAACAATTAAAATAAACATAAACATCACGGAAAATATGTTGAATATTCCAAAGTATGGAAAAACTTCCCATAAATTCTAGATAAAAAATTATTTTTTAGTAACGAGATTTACGTGTGTGTGATACGCTCAATTTCAATACCTTTCTTCGCCATGGCTCTGATGTTTAAAACTCCACTCTACCGTCACGCACACATCCACACATGCGAGTATGTTCTTTCAATTGGTAGTGTGTGCGTATGGACTGTGTACGAAAGCAAGCGAACCTCCGCTAGCATTGCATGTAACGCCTATAACGCACCGCATTACTGTTGAAAACTTCGGCGAGTACAGTTCGGTCTCGATCGAGCTCTCGCTGTTGTGCGTATTTCCCCTATCGCAATATTCGACCTGGTTGGTGTAAAATATCAGTGGCTTGGTGGTAGTTAACTAGCAGCAAGCGAACATCGTTTTGGTGAAGTGAAATTTACCGTGGTTTTGAACGGCAAGGCAAAGGCCTTCCCGCTGGTGAAACCAACGCGTGTGTAAAATCTCGCAAACAGGGTACGCTTCTTTGTGTGTGTTCGAAAGAGTTAATATACTGCGTCCGATCTGTTGTAAGCTGCGCCGCTATTTTGGGAGGAAAATTGTTGCAAAAGGGCAAGATTTTCAATAAACAGCTCACACCACAAGTGAGTGAAAATACAACAACGCAAGCCATAAACGTCAGTGTCTCTACGCAAACTATAAACAGGTTACGCCCGTTACGAGGTTACCCATCCTAACCTCAAATTGAAGCTTGCTTGAAAAATAAAGAGACGACAAAACCCCGCACACACAAACACATGCCCGTGCGCTTGCGTGAGTCGCGTGGAAAGGGCCATCGAAAAACGCCTGTGTACGGTTGTGTGGTAGTAGTGGTGGCAACAAAGAACAGTGCGCACCCGTGTGTATGCGTGTATGAGTGCGATCGCCGCAGTGCGTGTGTCGAAAGCGAACGATAAAGGGAGCGATGCAATCGCGTTCTATTTTATACAAAAAGTATAAAAGGGCGTGTTGAAAATTTGACGACCGTCTCGGAAGGGTGTTAGAAAGTACGGAAACTCTGCCGATTAAATTTTACCGATCGAAACGGGTGCAATCACGGGTGAATGACTGTGAACGAAGCAGTGAAGGTTTTATTTGTGCCCGTAACGCACGACGCCATCTTAGCAAAAAACAAGGGATTCGCGACCCGTCTCGAATCGTTGTGCGGGGCTTGTCAGATTGACAAGTGAAAGAAGCAGAAGCAGTGCGCGTGTGTATACAAACAGACCAGCAGCAAGCCGAAAACATTTGCAAAACAAGCGTGCGTGCATTTTAATTGTGCCTCCCGTGGTGGTGTGTGCGCGAAGCAATATTCACAAGCAATTAGTAAAATGGGTGCTCAGGTGTACAACCAGACGATCGAGCGGCTGCACTATTCGCCGGTGCCGCCGATCAAAAACTACAAACGACTGTCGCCGGCCAAAAGCCTGCTGAACCGCACCAAGCGCAATCTGTTCGGTTCGGTCGAACCGAAAGCATTCATGGAGTAAGTGTACTTTACCACGGAATATGTTTGTTTAATCCCTTTCTAGCATTGTTCATGTTGCTAAATACCCTTTTTTGTTCCATCTTACCCGCAGGTACTACAAAAGTCAAATGCAAAAGGCGAGCGAGGAAAAGCGGAAGAAATGGAACTTCAACTTCAACCTCGAAAAGCCCCTGGACGGTCCGCTGCAGTGGGAACCGGTGGGTACGAACCGTGTTCCGGTGGTCACGTTGACGCAGGCCGCACACGTGATACCGGGCACTAGGCGACCGGCGGGACTGGAGCGTAGCAGTAGCAGCACCAGCAGCAGCTCGGCCGACATCCTTTCGTCGGACGAACTGATGGACCAGCGGGCGGAACGTGCAAACCGGGGCAGCAGTGTGGAGTCTCTCGATGGATCGCTCTCGTCACTGTCACCTGCCGAAGAGGAGGAGGAAGAGCAGGAATCGGTCCAGACGTACCCGATAATGCCCAGCTCGCCCAAGAAGAAGAGCGCGTCGCGCAGCCAGTCGCCCAAACCGTCGTCCTCGAAGGGTTCGAAATTGCGACAGCCACAGATTACAGGTGAGTTTCTGCTTACTGCTGGGTCATGGATCCGTTTCCTTCTTTTTGTATACAAGCCCATTTTTCCGCCCTTAGATATGGGTGCATTGGTAATAATAATTAAAACAAAGCTAATTATTGGAACTTTCGCCCTGAAAAGGAACGAAACATTTAACAAAATCAGAATCGTGCCGTCGGGAATACATTCTGTTAACGTTTCTTCACGCCTTATTGATTATTTTTAATGACCACCAATTAACACTTGGTGTGCACGGTTGATGGCTGACTGGTCGGGAATTGCTTTTTCCTCTTTTTATGATGGAAAGGTGAAAGAATTTTTATCTCTTTCTGTGTCAATAATTAGCAAAAGAAGAACAATTTGCTAAAGAGATGAAATGGAACCTTCATTAAGCAATGGTTTTTTTTTAACTTGTAGTAAAAATCGATCTTCTCTCTGTTTTCTGGTTTCACCAGAGTGAAGACAATTTGATCAAGTGTTTAATTTACTGCTTGAACGAACAAATGTTCGTATAAACGATCGCAATTACACGCACTCAGTATGGCACAGCTACCCTAAATCGTGTGGGAATCTTTATAATTTCCCCGGGACAAACAAAAAATACGTTTGTTCCAAAAAATCGATTATTCCTTCCCTAAACCCCTAAAGTTACTGACACCCAGGTGTTTAAGATCTTCCCCTAAAAGAAACGAAGAAAAGTATAATTTCTCAGAGAAAGGATGAACCCGAAAAAAATGAATCGTAACCGTTGAACTTATTAAAAACCAGAAAAATACATAATACGTTCCGCGGGGGTGCACAATAATATATCCTGCGTGGCAAGGCAGCAATCTTTAAGATTGTGTATCGCTACCCTTTTTGTCCTATTCTTTCTCTCTTCCTGCGACGTAAAAGGTGCAGCGTGAAATAATGAATTCGTTTTACTGACCTCATCGAACATATGATCACTGTTTGGAACCTCCAGAAGGGTCAATACACATGATATGTATGTATGATCTCGTTCCGTGTAGTTTTGCCTTTCCTGTTATCAAACCAACAAACAGCGCAACCTCCAATAAAAGCGCATGCGCGGAGCTCGAGTGTGTTTTATGGTTCGTCGCTTTTTCCAACGGTTTTTTGTTTTGCCACTCACACTGTTGTCTTTTGGCCGGCCAGCAGCCAGCCGTTCTAAAACACAAACCACCGACGACATGTATGTTCCGTTTTCATTTCCCTTCCGATATTCCCGACATCTGCTCGGCAGCGCAGCGCGTGTACGCCCGTGCCATGCTCCTCGGCGCGAACGGAAAGCAGAAAGAAAGAAAGGGGACTCGGAAATGCATGGAACGATCGCGCACAGATCCCCATTGTTTCGGATCTATTTTCCATATTACACACCCTCGTTTAGCCTTAGCAGAGGGGTTCCTTCTCGAGGTTTTTTTTGTTAGCTCTTACTAAGACAGACAGAAGAAGCGGGGGGAGAAGAAAGGTCGTTATTACTGTCTGCCTTTGTCTGTTGGGCTCCTTCAAGAACCTCGTCTCGCGCGTAGGATGTTTCTGCTCGCATGCATGACAGTTATGCTGCTCTTTTGGATGATCTATGCTTCTTGATTTTTGAACAGAAACAGAAGAAATTGCTGCACCTTTCACGGTTAGCAGAAACATACTCTGAATGCACTTAATTGAGCTCGTCTTACTTACAGCTACAGCCGTCCTAAGAGTAATTCTTTTCTGTGTTTCGCGCTTCGTGCACTTGCGTTGAGGTGTAATTATACAATTGTAGCTTGTTCCAGTCGCGATTTTAATGCTTCATATGTTTCCCTCGTCGGAGAATGGAGGGCCGCCACCCTTTTGCCCCAGTGTTCTTAGTGTAATTAGTGTGCAGTTGCGATGAGAGGTATTTCACGGGTTCTTCAACCAAAATAAAACGTACAATTGTGTGTTTGTAATGGTTGCATGAAGCTGAAGCGATCATTTTCAGCATGGCTTAATCGGTGGAACATTTTTTGTACCGATAATAACTACAATTACTATCCTTCATGTTAAAGGAAAGATTTTTACAATCGGGTAATGAAGGAAATGTGATGATTTTGCTCAAAGTTTTATCAACATTAACGCCAGTGGAAGATTTAAGGATCTTTTTTTACATTTGTTCATTGTTTTAAGGTTTTGCTGACCTTTTCAACCTGTGTTTCAACCAACGATTGAAATGTTTCTAAAACTTTCTTATCGCAACCGGATACGGGACATTCCTTTAGCTAATTGATTATGTTCCAAACTCGAGCCTCTTATGGTAAATATGCTAAAAAAGGTAGGATAAGCTATCCTTACCTTTTCTTCTTCTTATCGAGGTCATCCATGGTCAATGTTTCCGGTGGTTGTTTTTTTGCAAATTTGTTTTTACCTTCCCAACCGGAAGAAAGAAAGTGCACACACGTGTTGCCCGTTCCTCGTAATAGATGGCATGTGGTGTCCCTTCCGGTGTTTCTTTTTTTGCTTGTTTTCTTCACCGAAACATGTTTGGTTAAATCGGGAGTGAAGTTTTCGGGGGTTTCTCCTGTTTCCCTACGGTTGCTGCAATTACGTCTAAATTGGAGAAATAATGCAAACCATCATCCCTCTCTTGAAATCGATACTCGTTCTAGGATGTGAAAAGAATCATCGGTCGGAAAGGTCATTTTGCTACCAGCAGGGGTCCCTAGCAGCTAAAGGTGTATATTGAGTAAGAAAGGCCCTGTACGGGGGCTGCGCCCGTTGTGTAGTACGGTATTCCAACCTCAAAATCCCGCAGCGTTGGGTTGGGTGCTGCTGCATGGTGTGTGCTATTGTGGGTCTAACGTTTCAAACACAGGCAAAATCAAAGAACGGTATTTTTTTATTGGGCGATCGCAGCCCCATTGTGCTCTGAACCGTGTGCAGTTCCGGATGTTGTATGCCTTCTATTTGAGGATATGCAACTCCAAAAAGGGTGTTTCTGATTAACATTTTGCGTGTGCGTATTTTCATTAACAAAAAGGAATCGTTTTTAATCACACTGTTTAGGGTGATTTGCTCCACATAATTGAAATGTGGAATGAAAGGCTTTTTGTATTGTTGGTCGGTTTTTAATTGCTGGTATTATGGTTTACCTATGGCGGATAATAATAGTTTTAAGGTATAATAGCTTAAAAGAAACCGCAAAACAACACAATCCATGCTCGTTGAATTCTCAAAATAAATTACTTTCGTCCTTTTGCCGTGCAAAAATAATCGAACCAAAAAAAAAAAAAATGCTGTTATAGAATAACGTTTCTTTGCTAATTAAAACGTAAAGCTTGATAAGTTTGGATAATTCCGTTCCATAATATCGAGGTCAACCGATCGAATGCATGTTATCACATCCCGTTTTATTCCCCCATTTGTTTTCGAATAATCGAACAAAACAAAGCGTCCGTTGCATTAAATCGTCAAGCAAAACCGCTACCGGATTGCCGCTGCCTGCTGTCGGGCCGTGGTGGACACCTGGACAAAGGTTGTAGACCTGCCGCGCCGTGAACGAAAGCACATCCTTTCGTCCGTCCTTATTTTGTCTTGTTTTACTGTTTTGCCATTCGATGTACAATTTATTTATCTTCTCTCGCGGGCTCACCCGTAAAGCGAGATTGTACGTGGTAGCAGCAATATGAAATTATTATTATTTTGCTGGCGTGTGTTTTTCCGCTTTTACAGCGTCCGTGCTGTGTGTGTGCCTGCTGCTAAGCGAACGATAGTGAGACCATCCCGAGGGCACAATTTAACGATCGCGAATGATCGTGGCGTCCGGGGTGTAACGCTTGTACACGAACTACCGAATTTCGCCATCAGGCAGCAGCAGTCATGGAAAGATCTTTCCTCTTACCGTTGTAGCATCGTTTTTTATGTCTTCGAACCAAAGATAAATCCTTCGTCGGGAGTCACGGTGCAAGCCAGAAACACGGCGAGGAAGCGACGTTTGTTTTGTACTGCATTGAAACGAGTTCTTTCTTTTTTGCAATTTTCGATCACTTGCCCCGATGTGTAGTGTAGCGCGGTAAGAGGGCCCCATTCCCCCCTCGTACCTCTTACTTATTTTCTTCCTTCTCGATCGAGGTTCGTAGTGCTGTTTTTATGCTTTCATCATCATCCCTTCCCCATCGATCACCGCGGCAGTTGGCAGCAGAACATAAACTGACGAACGGGGTTTCTGCGGCCGCGATGCACTGCAGCGATGCACTTTTCGATGAAAGTTCAACTGAAGAAAATTGGTCTTATGCTGGTGCTGCTGCGCGTTGTTGTTTTACCATTCGCTCTTACGTGTTGCTAGTGTGTTTTGTTTTTGTGGATGGATGTATTGTTTTTTTTCTTCTTATATTATGTTTCTCGCTTGTGTTGTACGATTTGTTCTTTCTCCTCTTTCGTTTAATTTTTGGTTGTTTTGGGGAGCTTATTTTTGTTTATTTTTCTGTTTTGATTTTGAAGTAAAAGATACATCACTCTTGACAGTAACTATTTTCTAACTATTTTATATGATAAACTGTTATTTTTGTGATGTTGAAAATCGATCAATTGTTTTTGTTGAATGAATGATTTTTTTATTATTTTGAAATAATGACACTGTCATATTGCTTACATTGAAGGATGGATTAAGAGATTTATAAATCAATAGATCGACAAAATTAGAGATTTTTTGCTCACCATTCACTTTGTTAGCATTATTCTGGAACATTAAGTGTTTCTTTTGCCCGATGCTTGTCTTCATTCTCTTCCGTTGCCGCCGTGACCTGCTTTTTTGTGTGTATTCTTTATCTTGCACCCTTTTGGCAAGCTTTCTCTTCCTCACGCGGATCTGTTGTGTTGTTTACGTCGCGAGATGTTTGTACGAAATTTAAAAGTGCTTTGCAAAAGGTGTGCAGAGTAACGCGCCCGTAATGAAGAAGGAACACATACAATGGGCCAAAGATTGGGTCTTGAAGGGACAACGGCGAGGGCTGTACCCGTAGTGTGGGTAAATAATCGAACCAAAGGGTTTGCCTGTCGTCTGCCAGGTGGATTTTGGTCGATTTCATCATCATCTGTGTTGGCCGGGGCACAGGTTGGTTTGTTTGTTGCGACCTGTGTTTCGCTGCAAAACAACCCCTGCGGGAGACGCCTACCCTGTGGTTGATTTCCTTTTTACCCGCCTACCGCTGCCTGTTTCCAGAAAGACAGACTCCTATCGTTTAACTTGTTTTCACCCTACTCAGCCAAAATAGCAACCCGAAAGGGCAGCATAAGAGGATCGTGCCATGCTGCCCGGCTGAGTCAACGCGCGAACACAGTTACCTTACGCGGCGCAAGCGTAAACACGTTTCATCCTGTCTAACGGGAGGTTGCAAACATACATGTTTTGGCGTGTGCTCCACGGCGCGTACGTACCGGCCTCGTTGTGTCGTGCCTTGTGCGAGATAGGTGACGCCCGACGCACGACAATGGACCTGCCGGGCGAGTGGCGTCGCAAAAAGAATAAAAAATCATGTCCAAACGTGATCCTGGAACTTTGGAGCATGTTTTTTGCTGCTCTTTTGGCAATCGCTTCCGACGGACGATAAAAAATCAGGATCAGTTCAAAAAGCTCGTGTAATTATGCGTAAATTAACTTTTATCCTTATCTTTATCTTTTTATCTTTATTTTAACATTTATGAACATTCTGTAGTAATCCACTAACTAACTCTCTACCGGTTGGACCATTTTCATCAATGATATCCCTTCTAATGCCAATCAAAATAAACCACTTAGTGTCAACCAGACTGAGCATGTCAGGAATGACCTACTGTTGAGCTTCCAGCCGTACAACGACGATAGCAAAGACGTATTGCCGTGCTGCGTCGCGGAAGAAGTGCCTCTTGTTTGCTGTGTGGCAATTAAATTCCTCCACACACACAAACCACAAATGTGTTTGCGGGCGGAACATCTGCTTCATGCTGCTCGTGCTCATTGACAGTGAGCCACCCCGGCACACGCGGCTCTGCCTCGTCGCGTTCTGTCGATTAGACCTCGACAGGCCCGCGGGTGGCTATTTACATTTTAAATATGATATGTTTGCGCTAAGCTGCTTATCAGACGATGTAAGGAAAAGAACGTGCTGTCCCACACAGTGACTGCTAGAAGAAGAATCAAATTCATTTGACCGTACACGGCAGCATAAGATAGCAAAGGTTATGTTGTGATAGAAGGATCCAATTCTCTAAACAGGTTGTTGATCGAGAGTTGGGAGGAACTGTTGCTGTCCTTGAAATTCCAACTCTTGATTTCCCGCGCAAACTTTGCTACAATCATCGTCGCGCAACGCGCTTGTCTAGATGTTTTGTTTTGATTTCACAATGTTACCAATACTATTTCGCAGCCAGAGTTCGCATATAGCATAGGCATAGTTAGGCGCCAACTATTAATGGAATTAGCATTTTGGTTCCAGTTTCTTTTCGGCTGACTTTTTAATGACTTATCCCCCCCTGACAGAAGTTATACAGGTATTGACACACACGCACAGGTAGTACCTTTACTGGCTCTGAGGATCAACAA
This sequence comes from Anopheles merus, assembly GCF_017562075.2. Classification (NCBI taxonomy): domain Eukaryota; kingdom Metazoa; phylum Arthropoda; class Insecta; order Diptera; family Culicidae; genus Anopheles; species Anopheles merus. Next base: position 7,081,672 of record NC_054085.1, read on the forward strand.
GTCTGACCCACCACACACTTTCTCTCGCTCTATCTAGGCTTGGACCGTGTCGTGTGAAAAGAAGAAACGGAAGCCTCTTACGAAGCATTTTTTTAAAGGGAGCAGATGCTTTTTTTCTTCTTTCATCCCTCCAACCGTTCTGCTATGCCATTTCAAGACATGTGTACGAGAGTCACTCTGTTTCACTCGGCGATCAACAAAACCACCTCGTTTCGGCAATTACCTGGCTGGCCGTGTTTTGGTTGTGTTTTTCGTAACAGATGTGGTGCCGCTGAAGAGAGTTTTTTTTGTGGCTTACAAGTTGAAAAATGGCACGCGCTTTCGGTGATCTTTGATATGTGTGTGGTTCAAGAGATAGAAGGACATTTGCCCTTTCGACCATAAAGGTTTGGCGTGTCTAACAGATGTGAGGTGAAATTGAATTTTTAGGGTACTGGCTTTGCAGAGTTCCGGTAATGTTTTGAAAACTTTTAAAAAAGGAATGTAGTGCATAAATTTGAATAAATTACTCACACTACGCGCTGCTGCAAATGGCGTGTGCCCATTATGCCGGGTTTAAAATTCCTTTTTTTTTGTGTGTGTCACGCCTAGAACCGGAACCGGTAGCGAATATTCCGCCTACAATCGTTTTACGCACGGGCGCCATATGATCCGCAACGTGCCATACCGTTGGCCACGTGCGTGGAGTTGGAGTGGGCATTTGTATCTTTCCTGTCGATCATGTGGTTTATCGGGGAGTTCTTGTTCATTCGTACTCCGGCTAAAAATGAGCAGTAAATGAATAAAAGATGAGAGAAGTGCATCGAAGCTTTACCGTAACAGCGGGTTTGGCCTTTACGCGCTGACGTTGTTGTGGTGACGTTGTCGTTGAAATTAGCTCGGCCAGCGCCTACATGCGGTGCATAAATTATGTTTCGGTTCGGATGGTTCCTGTCAAAAATGGTCCGAAATGCAAGCCAGATAAATGCTGCCCAGCCAGAGAGTGTTTTGTGGTGTGTTTCGGCGGGGACGACGACAGGATAAGATGGTTAATCGAGCGTGTAGAGCTGACTTTACCATCTGTTTGCGCTCGGGTGCGGTGAATATGGGTTTTCTGCGGAACAGGATTTTTTTCGAAACATTAGTAACGGTCACTTTGAAGCTCGTTAAGCTTTTGAGCGCGCGCATTTTGATAGCGCTTTTGTGGTCCTGGAGGATACATTGTATTTTGCTTGCTTTCTATACCGGACACAAACGATTCGTTGCGGTCAGTTATGGTCGAAACGCTGGTTGTCAAGTCCCTTTTCACTTTAATTGGGATTTAAAAAGGCTCATACCGTTTCAAAAATCATCAAACATTACTTTTGTCTCTAGTTGGGATTGAATTTGTTTGTTAGAGCGACGCTAATGCCTAGATAAATGTACTCCGCACAGTATGAGACGCGAAGGCACGCTACAAAAGAGAGGGAGATATGAGAGAAGCTTAGTCTGTCACAGCGTGTGTAGCCAGTCTGTCTGTCGTATGATTCATTTCAAGTTCGCCATGTACTCTAGTAAAGGCACAAAACGGCACAACCGAATCGCATTGACTGACCGTAGCAAATTGTTTATGGTTTTGATTGTCTCTATCGCTTTCTACAGCAACTTAGAATTAGAGTCCGCTCCCCTTACGCGAGCGATTGCCGGCCACCGTGTCTTATCTGTTCAAACTGGCTTGTTTTCAAACGCTTCGCTCTCCCGGGATCGTTTTAATTTGATAAGCGTACTTCGTGTGGTTGCTTGTCTTTTCGCTATATTCGTCTGCTTATTGACCGGTGGTGGTTTGACCGGCCCTCTGCAATCCGGCTAACACGATCCGACACGTAGCCAGATCGTCGTTGGTGATCTTTTTGATGACCTTTTGTTCGGTCCGTATTTGTTCTGTGGTCGTTAATCGTGTTCAGCTTTCATCCTAAGGATAGATCATGGGAAGAAATTGTATAAAATTCGATACCGAACCACTGCTATATTCAAATAATAATTTTAAATGCTTTCTTTAATGTGTAGCCCGCATATCTAATGTATCATTGTGTTTGTATCATTTCAGAATTTTTGAAAGAACGCAAGCGTCGCCTGTCGTCCACTGTTGCGGTGGAGAAAATATCCGCCAAAAAGGTACGCATGATGATGGCAGCTTCTTCCTCGTCGTCCGAGAATGGTGATGCTGCTGCCGGTGGTCCGCAGGAGGCTTCTGCATCGACAGCAAACTAAAACACTTCAGTGTGCCATCTGACATGAGAGAAACCTCTGGACCATCGAAACACGTTACTTTCCTCCACAACAGCACCCAGCGGACACTATTCCACGACTGTACGCCGACGATGTCAGTGTAATGCGACAGTGTCGGAATATAGGGTATATTTGCTGCACATTACTCTCTGGCAAAAGTGTGCGAGCGCTCGCGGAAACCGTACTGTCTGTGAATAGTCGTAACAGTTATTTTTTTACTCTTAGTAACTCTTCAAATGTGAGCTAGGAAACACTTTATGTGTTCCGTGTTTGCAGCAACCAACGACAGCAGCGGTACCTTTTATTTGGTATAGTTGTTTTTGGCTTTTCTTATATTTTTCGAACCATATTTACACCAGAATTTTGATATTTACGTTAGTTCGGGGTTTATTGCAATGCTAATATTGCATTCTTTCGAAATCCATAACTATAGTAATTCTTATAAGTTTACCAGTTTGATCGTATATACACACACAACCCCCGCAATATTTTCCTTTTCGTTGGTCTGTGGTTACTTTTTATTGCAAGAAGTATCTCTCAGATTTTTTTTTATTTTTGTAATTGTATATTTATGTGTATGTACATATTATTAGCTGTATTTTTTGAATAAGTACTTTATTTGAGTTCGCAAATTACAAATAAATTAAACATTCATAAGAAATTTGAAAAAGCTGTAGGGTGGCAACAAGCATCGTACGCTGTTTTGTTGAATTATTCAAGCTTTCAATGACCGATGAATCAATCCGTAGACACAGGAGATGGAAAACAACTTACAAAATACATTGTTTTGCGTCTTCCGGTGTCTGATCTATCGCTTGAAGGAAGCTTGACAATGAAACAGTATACAAGGCTGTGCAATTGAATAGAAAGGAACATGAATGAATGACTTCAGAAGGGATGTTGTATTACATTGTTCTTTTACGTTGTAAAAAAATAAGCTCGATTAATGCTATCTTAAGGAAAATCGTTTCCAGTGCTTAAACCATTATATTAACCATAAATGTGTTGATTGTTCGGTTTAGGCGGAAACGATTTTTTTAGGCTACAATACGGCACGGAACGTTCGAAAATATACTCTTAACATTAAAGTTAGACCAGATCTGCAACATTCGCATGTTGGAAAAGTGATCTCATACTAACGCATATGCAAGAAGTAATGTTGTTTTCACGTATACAGACACACACACAAACACTTGTGATAATGCGTTAGTTATTGATAAATGTTTTTAGCACAGGCGTTTCTCTGCTTTCTTTACTTTCCTAGTCTTTTTCATTATTCTTTTATTTTCTTAACGAATGTGCTTCAAACTATAAAAAGAATCCCACATCGTCGAGCGGGTATTTTGTATAATATAATAATTCTTCGTCTAAATGCCTAAGTATGATTTAAGAGGAGCAAGCTAACAGAACACTCTAGTATGTAACTTCTCGTGCCAAATCGAGAGTGGAAACTGGTGTAAAATTCGGAAAACATTTACGTTTATGATGCGAGGGTGCGCACAACAAAAGGCACGATTTGATTGATCTGAATTACAGGATAAATCAAATCGTTCCTTTTTCTATCGAAGCCCAAAGCATTGCAAAAGAGTATTCTGTCGGGATCCAACATAGGGTGAAACAACATTTATCGTTACCATAGTCGAATAGAAACAGTGGGCAGTAATGATAAGCGTTGAAAATATCGTCTTGAAGAGCAAACAAAAATAAAACTACATAAAAAGAAAACAATACAAAAAGTAACAACGTATATCCTCAAACGACACAACAAAAAAGTAAAAATAGCAATATAAAGATAAACAGTAAACTCTCCTTTCCCTTCACTCTATCACATCTAGTGATTTCTTACCCAAAATTAATAATTTATACCGTAGAAGTTATATTTTCTCAAAGAAAGTTCATAAAATTAGGAAACCTCCGATTTGCTTTAGGGAACACTAAACGATGTGTTTATACAAAGGAAGCAAACGACGTAAGGAACACACGAATGTATGGAAGCGTAGCTTAGTACGCCTTCTGAGCGAAACAAATTTGCGCGCTAAACTCAATGCTACAAAGCCGAGCCTGATTTGTAAACAGTACCCACCCTTTCCTTATCCTTAATTTTGTTTTAGTGTATTGTTCTGTTGCGAGTATTGGTCCTTAGATAAGCGCGCGCGCGCGAGAGTCTAGGATTGCAAGCAAATCGGAACCGTTTGATCTCCTGTTAGATATATGCTAAGAAACGTGTAAAGACAAGCGATAGAAAATATCTAACCCATTTCCCACGAGATAGAGGCGGTGCGATGTGCGAGAGAGAAAGCATAAGAAGCGAAATCAACACACAACAGTCACAATTACAAAACATTATCCTGCACAATGTGTGTCCTCCCCGCCCAACTTGAAACATTAAAATGATTTATAATATATGCTAAACATAAAAGCTATCAATAGACAGGGTGACAGTTACAACTCATACACAAACAATATACTTGCTCTTTAAAAAAGAGACCTGCTTCATGTTAAAGATATAAAATCAGATACATTAATACTATCCCGCAAGCAACAGATAGACGTCAGGATAGAAAGCTTAACCGTGGTGAATATTAGCGAGTATGAGGATAAATGTTGGCGAAGGAACCACGATCCGCAACCAGGCAATGTGCAATATGATAGGGCAACAGTGAAAGAGGTTTCAATTTTTCGCCGAGCCGTATACTCATTGTACCCTTGGTTCAGTTGGTGGTCCTTCCAAACGCAGAGCGGCGGCAGTGCGGGAAATCACTAATCTAAATCTATTTGTATCTAGTGGAACAAATCGGCACCGATGCACGATGTCCAACGGAGAACAGAAATAAAAATATATACAACCCATATTGGAAAAAAAGAACATATACGGTCCTTTTGGTGTGTTGCAAGCTCGTGATGACGTTTGCTAGAGAAAAGTTAGATCGTTTGGTTGGCGGCCCTCTCTCATTGCAAAAGGATGCCTTTAGTAAGTTTTTTCTTTTATTCATTTGGTAAATTTCAAATACAACAAACATAGGTTTCACGTGAAAAAGCTTTTTCTGGTCTGCAGATGCTAAGCCTTTTTCGTTTAGTTAGTTGGAATTGTTAAGTGCATCTGCTGATTCAAATTCTATTTGTATTCTCTTTTTTTTAGGTTATCATTATCACCACCACCTCATGCGAGTATCACACAACGAAGCTGCCTTCCACGTCCCCGGGAAGTGCGCCCGGCTCATCGGCCCGGTTCGTTTACAGCCAACCACTCTTCGGCTGACGCTTGATGGTGGTCACATCGTCCACCTTGCGGTACGGACGAAGACAGACCGGCGAGGAGGCGGCCCGGGCCGCATCGGCCGACGCGTCGCCACCGCCAACGATCAGGCTCTCCTTGCTGCCGGTCGAGCAACTCTTGGCCGCTTCCGATGGTTCACCGTCGGCCATTAGCTCGGTTTTGATGAGCGGCACCAGCGGTGGGCTCGCGATGGTTGGTGGCGGCGAAGCTACCTTTGGAGGCGCCGACGGTGACGGTGGTCTGGGAGCAGCGACGGCCTTGTGGGAGGGAAGCGGCGTTGCCGGTGTGGTGCTTAAGGTTGGAATAATGGTGCCGGCCGGTGCGGCACCACCATCCTCCTTCGACGGTGGCGGTGGAAGCATACCCTGCCCGGGCTGCGGTTTCACGGCAACCGGGCGTGCCACTGCAATGTCCTCCCCGGTGGATGTGGACGGAACCGGTGCCGGCGCCTTGCGCTTGATAACCTTCGGCGGCGAGTTAACGCCCGACACGAGCGGATCCGGATCGTCACTGTGTACAACGGTTGGCACTTCCGCCGCTGGGGGAGGTGAGGACGGAGCACCCGCTTCCTCCTCGCACTCGTTGCTGTCCTTCGAGCCAGATTGCTTCTTCACCAGCTGCGACTCGGTACGCGTGATGTGGATGGTCGGCGGAGGCGATTGCAGGATCGGCGGCGGAGGTGACTGCACCGTGGACGGCGGAGGGGACTTGCAGGGCGGTGGCGACATGATGGGCGGAGGGGGCGGTGACTTCACCTGAAGGTTGTTCTTCTTCTCCGGCGCCGGTGTGCCGTCCGGAGAAGGTGATTTGCTGCCGGCGATGGACGCGAGCGGCGATTTGCTGGCCACCGATGGGCCCTCGAGCCGCGATAGGCCGCCGGGCGAGCGTGAGCGACCACCGCCGGTCGCTACGCTGAGCCCACCGCCGGCCGGCTTCGGCGATTTGCCCATGCAAGGCGACGGTGTCTTGCTGAGGGCGGCCTGCAGCTGGGCGGTGAGCATGTTCAGCGGCGTGGCCGCACCGCTCTTCGCGTCGTGCAGGTTGAGGGTGTTACCGGGCGACGCGTCACCCTCCTCGGCCAGCTGGCTCAGCAGGTTCAGCAGCGTGGTCGTCGTCTCGTCGGCGTACGCTTCGATGCCGGGCGAAGCACTGCGCGAGCGGGGCAACGGGCTGCGCTCCACCAGACGGCGCGCCTCGGCCATGGCCTTCTGGAGCTGCTGCTGCTGGCGGAAGCTGTCCCGATTGCGACAGCGACCGATTTGCGTGTTTATCTCCACGCCGACACCGGTCATTACCTGGCCCCACTTGGCGGAGGTCGTATTGTTGGCCACCTTCTTGGCGACTCGCCGGAACCGGGCGAGAGGATTCGCGTCCTCCTCCTCCTCCTCTTCGGCCTCCTGCTCGGTCATCTCTACCGGCGCAACCTGGAAGTCCTTCATGAGCCGGCGCTCCCAGATCTTCATACGCTTCGCCAACACGGCTGCAAGACGAGCAAAGCACATCAGGTGTCCTGTTATCAGGATGTAATCCGCACAACAACTTACCCTTCTCCTTGCGATCAACAGCGGACACATCCATGCCGTTCTTCTCGAAAATGTCCAACAGCTCGTAGCGCATGGCGGAGATCTCCGTCTTGACCTCGTTGATGTCGTCCTCGGTGACTGCATCTTGTTCCATGCGGCGATGCATTGCCGAGACGTAGCGCCAAACAAGGGCTCGCATCACGTTGGTGTACCGTTCGGCCCGCTCCTTATCTTCTTTACGACGCTGGGTTTGTGTGGGGAGTACAACAACAAAACAATTAGTCATGTGGACGGAATGGGGTGGATAGTGCTCCTTACAATGGTCGATTCACGCTTGAGATCACGCTTCTTCTTCTTGCCGAAGAGGCGCATCACGTGCTTCATGTTCGGGAAGATGTTGAACGGTGGCGGCAGCGTGGAACTCTCCTCGAAGTAGCTCATCCAGAGGCGCGTCCGGGCAAACTTCCACTCCGTGTCGGAGTGCTCGTCGATCATCGCGTACGAGTTGGACATCATGGCGATGAGCAGGTTCAGCAGTACGATCACATTGATCACACTGTACGAACCGAACATGAGCAGGCCCCAGAAGCGCGTGTACGACTTGATGCCCTGCAGCTCGAAGTTTTCCAGCCCCACCATACCGAAGCTGGCCCAAAACAGTGACTGCGAGGACTCGAACAAGCTGTAACGAATGGGGGGAAGAAATGAAAGAAAATGACGTATGAAAACATGCCATCGACCGTTTAAGATCTCCCACACGAATCGCCCTCACTTTCCGAATCGTCTCCATTTCATGCAGGCATCGCCCTGGTTGTCCCAATCCGGCAGGCCACCCTTCAAGCTGTAGCACTTGGATTTCTCCAGATCAGCGAAATACCACAGCAGCTGGTTCAAACCGCACGCGAACGCAAACAGCACGAGCGAGTAGATGAAGAAAAACTTGACAATGTCGATGACCATGCGGCCGAGCGAAATCTGCAACGGTCCCAGGTGCGGATTGATCGAGAACAGGTGCACCAGCTTCAGGGCGGAGAAGATGTTGGCCGCCGCGAACAGACCCTCCGCGATCAGCTGCGGATCGAAGTCGTCCCAGTGTTCGCGCGCGATGTAGGCCGTGCTCGGGTCGGCCGATATCTGCGACGTCTGCTGGATGTAGGCGACGACGCGCAGCAGCGCCACGCAGCAGTAGAGGAAGTTGCGCGAGAAGTCGATAAAGTTCCACATGTTGCGGAGGTAGCTGCGGATGCCTTCCTTGAAAATTTCCTGCGTCTCCTCCCAGATGAAGCCCATCACGTAGATGACGACGAGGCACTCGAGGTACGTTGGCCCGTTGCCTCGCTGGCGGGCCAACTCTTCCTGCAGCGCTCGCTTCATGCTCTCCGTGCCGAAGAGGAGCACCACCTGCACCTCCGCCCGTTGCGAGACGAGAATGAGCAAAACTGTGCATTTGCAGAGGAGGGAAAGCGGAATGAGTGGAGGAACAGAGCAAGGTGTTAGTTGGCGCTTATGACTTACACAGGAAGAACAGATACGACGACGCATGGATCAAGAACTTCATGAACGGTTTGCGCATAAACTTGGACGTTTCGCAGGACGGCGCAATCATGTAGAGCATGCAGTAGATCGGGAAGAGCACCGCGGTACGGACGATGATGGCGATCTTCTCCACGGCCGACTTGCGCCGGAAGCCGGGCACACCCTCGTACCACATGGCTGCCAGCAGCTGCTGAATGTTCGGATGGGCCACAAACTTCTTCTGCTTGTAGTCGATCGCAAGCTCCAGCCGGGTCAGCTTCATGTGATCGCCATCCATGTAGGGCGGCGATTCCGGATCGTAGTTCAGAATGATGGCCAGCTCCTGCGAGCTGCGGGACTGGTCCAGCAGCTCCACCGCGAAATTCTGACACTGGTGGCGCAGTTCCAGATACTGCGATTTGCACTCCTGCTCGGCAAAGGCCAGATTGCGCAGCTCCCAGGACAGCTGGAACGCCGTCAGCAGCGGATCCTGCGAGCTGAGCGCAATCAGTGACGGGCTTGCCAGCGCACGGTACTCGTTCACACGGGCCAGCGAGTGGCGCAGTGAATCTTCCGACGAACGACGGATACACTCATCGCAACCACATCTGTGGAGGGGCAGAAAAGGAAGGAATTGAAAGCTTCAAAACGTCCCGAAAGCTTGAACCCCCTCCCCACTCACTTCACATCGTGAGGCATCGGTAAGGTGGCGCCACGATCGAGCAGAATCTTCAGGATCTCGTAGTTGTTTTTGTGGGCAGCCAGCATCAGCGGTGTAACGTCCGGCGTGAACATGGCCGTGTTAATATCAACCCGTTGCCAACTCTGCGCAAAGTAAAAAAAAAAAGATCCCAGGTAAGTGTCATCATTGATGAAATCCGCTTTCCAGCAAGTAACGTACGTAAGGTTCACCATCCTTATGGATGAGCTCCTCGTGCTCCAGCAGCAACTCCACGGCCTCGACGAACTCCGCGTTGATCGCGAGCAGCAGGGCGTCCTTCGTCTCCACATTCATGATCACCAGCAGTTCAACCATCTCGAGATTTTCGTTCTCGATGGCCAGCGTCAGCGCCCCTCGCCCCAACGAATCTACACAGTTGACGTTCACGTTGCGTCGCCGGTGGGCCCGTTGGAGGATCCGCTTGACGCTCGCCAGATCGCCACGTTCCACCGCGAGGAGGAACTTTTTCTCCTCGAGCGACAGTGGCACGGGCAGATTGATGTTGGTGATCATGTTAAAGGCGGCCGAACCACCGCAACCGGACGGCACCGGGGACGGTGACTCGATCTGGACGCCGACCCCGCCGGGGTCCTTCTTTTCGTTTCCCATCGTGTGGAGCGGTTTTTAAGCTGACGTTGTTGGCTAATTAGTTCAGAGCACACATCGGTGTAGAGCACTGTGTGGGGCAGTGGGAAGAAGGAGCAATAAAACACACTGGGTAGCTCAGAGATGCTGTGAGCACTACACACACTCACGACTAGAAAGACGACGGATCGAGTAGTGATTTTTTACCTGCACTCCGCTAGACGCTGGATGTCGAATTCTTGGACACTAGCTTATGGAATGGAATTGTATGGTTAACTACGCTTTTAAGTACTGAACAAGAGAGAGAGAGAGAGAGAGAATGAGAGAAACAATTGTTTATGATTGAATAAGAGAGATCAACACATGAAAAAGAAAGTAAATTACTCATATTTGCGCAGGCCACATGTTGCCTTCATTGAAGCGTAACTACGTATGTATTTTTGTATTTGAAACGTATTCAGTTGCCGATTGTAGTTTATTGCAATGTAAATTCGTTGTGTGTGAGTTAAAAGTATGGAGTTCAATAAATACAATGCAATTGAACAGGCGAGAACCTGATCGAGCGCTATTTGCTATTTTCAATGGTTTATTAAATCATATGAACGATGTTTTGAATAATTCTTATTCTGTTTGAAAGGGCAAATGTTTGAAAACAATTGATTACAATTTATGGTATGTTTTCTGAAGAATAACTTCATAAATTTAAATGTCTTTAAATGATTTGAATGTATGTATTACAAAAAAGACTAAGGAATATGTTGTGGGCAGCCGTGCCGACGCCTGGACTTGCCGTGGCAGTTGCGCTGCCACCGGTCAACGTCCAGGAGGACGACAGTGTGTCACGCACACTGTCACACACACTAAGCGCGCAAGGCTTAGTGTGTGCCGAGCGCCGAGCAGAGTGTGTTTGCGAGCCGATCGAGCAGGAGCTCTCGGCAGGGGCGCTCGGTGCGGCTGGTGCGCGGCCACCGCACTTGTTATTTTAAAGTGTGTTGTATCAGTTATGTTAATTGTGTTTTATTATTTATTTTGTATGAGTGTAAATAAAATATTTAAATACAAAAGTTCCAAACACAACAGAATAGCATTAGAATCAATCAGTAAATACTCCTAGTCATCGAACAAAGTACAGTGAATCCGCCTGTAACGAGTACTGCTTATTACGAGTTTTTCGCATAACGAGCAGACCTAACTGCTCAACAAATACCTTTCAAAATGAGCTAGTTCTCGTTTTACATCTTACGTTTTACGGTGCCGATTTGAAATCAAGATCGGCGGTATCACAGTCGGTAAATATTGAGCGCTTCTAGGATTTTAGTTATCGCTCAGACAAATAAGAGCGTTGATAATAAGCAATCATTCAATACAAAACTATTGCCAGAGGGAAAAGTGTCGGAGTAATTGTTTGAGGCATATGTGTGTGGTACATGTTAAAGAGTATTGTTAGTGTGCTTTTTTCTCGATCCATTTACTCATAAGGTTTAAAAAAACACGCTTTAATAAGTGATGATGAATATTTAACACGAAAATTTTACAATTATAATGGTACTGGATAATTTTTGAAATAAAAAATCAAGCATGAAATGTGTATCTGCAGACCAACAAAACCTCCTTAAATACGAACCTAAAAAATCTTCTTAAAAGCGATTGTTTTAGGAAACGTTGCAAAAATGATCTTTTATATTTTCGACCACTTTTTCAATAACGAGAAGAATACTGAACTACCCATATCTGACACCGTTCGTGCTGAGAAACGGGAAGACAACAGCACAATCCCACGTGGTCACAAGATATGCTCCATCCTGGACCAAACCTTACCAGGACCAATCTTATTCGCAAGATAACTCCCATTCCACAATTACATCATGCTTTCGCATCTAGAGTATGACCAGAGCGCTCTATCATGAACTGGCAGATCTTGTTCTGACCACTACTCTCCGTTTCTTCAGTCTAAATACTTAACAAAAATGTGGAACAGAATATGAACTGTTACTGTGCAACCAAACATTCACGGCGAATATTTTCACGCCATGTGTCCGCGCATGATTTCAAGTCCGGCTGCTCCGAACAAATATAGATCTGATTGGCTACGATTGAACATTGCTATCTTCATAGCTTGAGCCGGTCTCATGGTACAGTCGTCAACTCGTACGACTTAACAATATGCCCGTCATGGGTTCAAGCCCCAAATAGACCGTGCCGCCATATGTAGGACTGACTATCCTGCTATGGGGGGAAATCAATAAGTCACTGAAAGCCAACCCCACAAGTGTGTTGGCAGGCCTTGACCGGCATCGGTTGTTGAGCCAAAGAAGAAGAAGAAGAAGATCTTCATAGCTACACATATAAGCAAACATTCAATCATCAATGAGGATACCGGCAAAAATCGTACACTGGTTTTGCCATGGTTTTCTTTTTTTTTAGATTTTTGTTTTGATAAATATAATCATTGTTTGATTTCCTAATATGTTCGGATTTGTTTAACGATTTAGTATTTGAAACAATTTTGAGTAACGTTCAATACATTCTAAATTGTTCAAATAAATTGATCGAATCTAAACAAATTCTAGACGCTAACATTATATTGTTACCTGAGCCCAAATACAAAACGAAAAGTGTTAATACTTATAGCTTACAGCTACGTGGATATACAGCGTATTGTTTCACTGTGTAGTGCAGAACATGTAAAGGAAGTTAAGAAATGTAGTTTATTGTTATGAATAATTTCCAAACGATGGTGAAATCTACCAAAGGACTTAAATAGGAAATTATTCACACGAAACAACTCCCCGCTCCTTCCGCCACAAACTCCGGAGTTGATCCGGATTCGAATCCGAAAGCAATTGGATTCGGATAAATCCTTATACGGCTGCAGGCCTATTGTGCCCATCACTAGTCAACAAACCATACAGGATGACAGCTGAGTACATACATTCAGGCGTAAAATGTTTTAGCCATGGTTGCTTCGGCTATTTTTTCACGGTTAACGAAGTAAAATTGTCTTGATATGTCTAGTTGCACGGTTCCTGGCTATCGACTAAGCTATAAACAATGTATTTTTCTTCTTTATATATACTTTATATTTATATTATACGTCGCATGTCGTTAAGTCAAGACGATTGTATCTCGAGGTCGGCCATAGATGTATAAATAATGGATTCTGTTATCCAACTGGTAGATATAGCTCCAAACGAGTGTGTAGTTCTGATCATAGCAAACCCATAATGTTGTGTTTAAATCTAACGTTGAGATCTTGTCGGCATCGACTAGCAAAAGACCGTGTAAATAAAGTATCGGGTACTGCTCTTATAATTGTATGGCTACTTCCGAGCTCCTATGGACCTCAAAGACAATAAAGATGTTTTTCATAAATATAAAAAAATATATCAGAAAAATTAAACGTTGGTCTGTGGTCCTAACGTTTGCATTAACAAAAAATGGGCAAAATGGTCGATTCTTCATTGGTTAATTTTAACTCGCACTAACAAAACGTTAATTTCACTTTCAATAATAGCATCCCATAAGTCTGCATGGAAAATTTGACACTCATATCAGCCGTACTCTAACCGTGACGGCCAACAAAGTGAAGCAACTTCGTTCAGAAGCGTGTGCGATCAAAGAACGGCAATCCGTAGTGTCTAAAACGGACTTGGTGTGGCATTTTGTGGACGTCGTATAAGCCTTTTCTGGCATCTACAACATCTAGGCACTATTAGACAACAGTCAGAGCATCGAAAGAAAGGCCGGTTCCAAATGACCGAAGACTCTGAACGATTTGAGTTTTCAATGATGCTAAAAATGAAGACAGAGAGACTGGCTTGATTGTTGCGTTAGCTTGGCCGGGAGGTAGATGCAACCGGCCAAACAGTGATGCAGTACCTGGGAAAGAAGAACAAACATATCAGGAAGTAGAAATTGCGTCCACTGGCTTCACAGCGGCAAGCAATGACACCAAAACTCATGGCGACCATTTTATGTGAATATCGATATGACATCCTAGTACGCGAACCGGTCCAACATCCCCCAGCAACATGACCCTAGCTCTACTCCAACAAATTTGTTCCAAAAACTGAGGAGGAGCTGATAAATAACGATCTTAAAAACAAGCCTGGATGTCCTCGTCCGCCATGGTGAAAATTGCGCATAAATGACGAAAGGCACCTCGTTGAAATAAATCTACGAAGAGTCGAAGGTTTATGTTTGCAAGTAAGCTTAAATAATTACCTATCAAAAGATGTTCATGGAAGAAAATTATGTCTTTTAGTTTTTTTTTATAGCTTGCTTAAAAAAAGTTAATTTTAATGCAAACGTTATCAAAAATAGCCTGTTTGTTATTATGTTGACATCTTGTTGTATCCAATACGGATTTTTGAACCGTTGCCCCTGAATTAAAAAAAAAACATCTTTTTAATGGCTAGCGTATATGTTAGTCATACCAATAGTTTTATGTTGAAGTGCAGCTTTAGTTTTATAAAAAGTGAATAAAATCATATCGCAGATGACAGCAACTATTAGCAAATTATAAAACTCCACCAATAAGGTGTCTCATACAGACAACGCTGACTTCTACAGAGTCTGTGGGTAACGATTCACTATAGAATTGAGGAGATACTTCAACAGGCAGAAAAAGTAAGATTTTTTTTTCTATAGTCAATTTTACAACAAGATAACTGAAAAAGAAATATCGATTTCCAGAATTAACTGTACTACATTGCAGCATACAAACACAAAAACCCGAACAATTATTCCAGAACGTTGTTAACCCAATTAAGGAACAATCTCAGCATACTTCTCGCTTACTAGATCGAGAGAAACGATCAATCTGGAAAGAAAGGCACGTGTCATGACAATAATATGTGCGCAATCATATTTGACCAAGTGCGGTAATTCGTTGCGATTGGGCGAATTGCTTCTGTATCGTAGTGTCAATACAGAAGTAGTGTTAATTTAATTTTGCAACGCTTCTTGCAAAGCTTCTTGGAAGTTATATTTTTAGCTTCACAATGGAAGATGTAACGGCGTACACACGAATTTGCAAAGAAAACATCACAAGAGCACGTAGTCCAGCGCGATGCAAACAATACGCTTTAGTTTTGAGCAAATTTGAGTACAAAATTTAGCTCAAATGGTATTACAGTTCTTTGCATCAAATAATTTGTATCTCCGTTGCAATAGTCACAGATCACCGCACTTGATTTACACTTCACCAAACGCGTCACTGGCTGAGGCTGAACTCATTCTTTTACTGTCAACTTAACACTACAAATCCAAGCAATACGATACTCAACGAACCGGCTAAACTACCAGCAACTGATGATTCCACAATATGTTTCGCAAAATTTTCCTGCCCGACACAGCCGATCTGCACCAGAAGTTTGATCACCAAGCACACTTGCACACCCCAACACGCAAACGAACACAAACAGGCTCCAGGTAGGCAAATAGAGAATGAGGAAATATGAGGAGGGAAAAACAGAACGGGATGTCCACTGGTCGAGGCCGAGCGAGCGTTGGGCGCAAACTACCAAACTACTCTGTGCTCACGGTGTGACAGACAGAAGCCATCAAAAAGGTCGGCCAACGTTGTCCGGTGTTTTATAGATTTGGCCCTTGCGCAAAGAAAGCATGCAACCTCCAGGGCGGCGCGGGCATGGCACGGAGAAGTCAGTGGCAGTGTGTGCCTAATCCTGTTAGTGAGTGTGGCGATGGAAGGTTCTGACAAGCATCCGCACCTGCTGCTAATGCTCCGGTGCAACCGTACCCAGGCGAGTTATATTCTTTGATTTCTGCTGGAGCTGCAGCAGGGGAGGAAAATATTATAACTGGGTGTGGAAACAAAAGGCGAAACACAGAAAGCTGGTATCGATCTTGCTAAGCGGCTTGGTCGCTACAGTGTTGCCGTACGGGCCCCGGGAGGGTTATTGCACACCTGTAACCGACCAGGCGCCTCCTTGAATTCCGCACCGGTCAAACAGCGTTACATCGACACAGGAAGAAGCCGCGCAAGCAGGTGGTTAAGCAAAACAAAAAAAAAAATAATAACAAAAAAAAACCGGTCACCGACAGTTTGTAACAGCCAGGCGACGGCCGAGCCTATTCGGTGCCGATATTCGGTTTGCAATGGGGAAACCAAGCTGGTGCCAGAAATAAAAGCAAGGTTCAAGATCGATCGCCGCGCGTTGTGCCATGGGTGGCTTGCGACATTCCTGAGACCGTGCATTTCCGTTCCGTGCCTGCGGCTGTCCGCTCAACAGTGTGCCTAATGTCCGTGTTGTCCTTCGGGTTGATTCATCGCGTCAGCGGTTGGCGTTTGCACGGTCACTCACTGAACCGATCGTGAGCGAAATGCGCAGAGCGACAAATTCAAACTCTCTTGCGATCTTCTTCGTTCGATCGGCAAGCGTCTCTGACCATACAGCACGCAGAAAATGTCTCAAAATTGCTGGGAAAATGCTGCTGCCGGAATGCACTGTGACACTGGCTACGTGAGTGGTTCGTTCTCTTGCTCTCTTCGTGAGTGGCACTCATGCCCCTGGGTAAGCCCCCGCTGCAGGAAGCAGCCGGCGCAGCTGCGGGGTGAAAATCGCGCACTGCGCAACTCGTCCGCATGCCAGATCGCGATCGCGCTTGCCGAGGTTGGTAAGGGGTGCCCGATTCGCACCGAACGGAAAGCCATTTTTCGGGACCTGGCGCAGATTAGTGAGCGATTCTCAGTGCTGCTCTCGGTGCGATACGACGTGCGAACGGTTGGTGCGCGCGCTTGTTTCGAGAAACGGAGCAGAAAAAAAAGGAAGAAATTAAGTTCTACAGTAGCGGTTCGCTTGCCTCTGAGTCTGCCAGTTCCGTGTACCGATTGTCCGGTGGAAAAGTCGATACCGAAGGAAGTTAAGCAAATTCTACACTCCAGGAGCTCTTTCCCAACTCGTTCGGGAGTGGGAAAACAAAACAGCGCAAAGGAGAACGGAATACAGCAGAGCAAGAGAATCCAGCGCCGTAGATCGATTGATCGCAGGTTCGTGTGGTTTGCCCTTTGCTAAAGTGTGGCGCGCGTGTGTGCGTACTGTGAAGGAAGAAATCGTACACGGATGTGTGTGTGTGTGTGAGAGAGAGCGAGAAAGTCTAACGTTACATAGTTCGCCAATCCATACGTTTGGGTACCTCGGGGTCTTATCTTCCTCTTGAAGTAAGGAAAAACAACGAAAAAGTCAAGTGCGTTTTAGTACTGCGCTTAGGAAGCAAGTGAAGAAAGAGCAGGTAAAAGGAAGAAATAAAACCCGAAGGAAACACCAGGAACACAATAATCCGGATCGAAGAAGTTGCGCTATATCCACGTCGCCCTTGTGTGTGTTTTTGTGTGTGAAGCAAAGGAAGAAACAAGAAACAACGGCAACGCAAAAAACGCGAATCGATTGTGTGTTTTCAGCCACGAACTAATGTCATACTGATACGTGCGAAAGTGTGTGTACGGGTGCGTGTAATTATATTTGCCACTCGGAAGACTCTGATCGACGACAACTACCTGTTGTGGTGGAATAGAACAGCGCCACTCAGTAGCAGCAGTATCAGCAGCAAACTTAAAGGTGAATAATTTGTATTGACGTGTTTTAGCTACGAAACTCCCGATAAATACAGTCAAATTTTTGGTCATTTTAAGGATCATTATGATACTTTTATGAATGGTTTTTGTAGATCAGGTTTTCCTTATTGTACCTTATTCCTTATGTACCTTTTTTACTTGGTACATGCATTAGAACAATAGCAACTACGCAATTCAGTAGCTTGTGCTCGTTTCACTAGACACCCATTCTTTAAAGCGAGATCGATCGCCGGCGATTCCGCAGCCAGCCGGATAGACACGCTGGTTGCAACAGACAGACAAAGCGCTTTCGGTAAAACATTTCCACTGCGAAACCAAGCCTCCACTTCTGTGTCACGTTTGAACGGACGGCTCAAGAAATGGGGACATTGAAGGGTAAACATCAGCTTGCTTGCACGCTTTCTGTCCCCAAAATGTGACAGATAAAGCGGATCCTGCTGCACTACAGTCGGACTATCTCGGAAACCACGTAATTCACGGAGCAAAACCTGAATACACTAAAACGAACACCCCCTCCCCCCCCACCCACCCACACACACACACACACACACACTACCGGCCTGCTCTATAATGGCGACATTATGGCGACGAGGCGTAAGGAATGCACTTTTCATCGGTGCGTCTTTAGCGCCGCGTAATGCACGGGACAATATGCGCACACATACACAACTACAAAGGTACACATTCAAACACGCAACGGCGAAAAGGGAGATCTGTCTGGGATGACCCTAAAAAAAAAAAGAACCCGCAGAAAGCAAGAGCGAATCGATGAAAAAGGGACCAAGGTCCGTACCGAACGCCGCCAGCGTTTGAAAGACAGCTGAGGAGATGGTGAAAAAGAAAGAGAAAGAAAGAGAGAGAGAGAGAGAGAGAGAGAGAGAGAACGAGGGCTGGGTTCGCTCGACGTAAGTGGGCAGCTTGGAATGTGCAAACAAAAACATACAGAAAAAGATACAGACACTTCCCCGCGGATGCTCTCCGGATGCTGTTCTTGTACGGGGGGATCGTCAGCAACTCCCCGCCAGATGGCGCGAGCGGATATCGATCGTTTTTAGAACGCAATCGACTAACACCGACCATACCACCGTGTCAGGGGAAGGAAGTGAAGCAGTTCTAACCTTGAGAAGGGCTTGTGGCAAGATGTTTATTTCTGGCATTTGGGCTGGTATCGTGAGCGATCGAATAGCAGGGCTGGTGTGTTTGTGTGTGCGTTCCATCGAACACGGAGATGATCGGTTCCGTCGCTGTTGCCGTCATCTATTTAGTGATCAATTTCTTTGCAGTTAACCACACAAACACACCGGTGGAACGACGACAATTTGGGCTTGCGCTTTTGTCGAGCGCGTTACGTCACCAGCACAAACGGTAGGAGAAGGCAGACATGGCCTGTGCCAAAGAAAAGGGTAGTTGTGTTGTGGCCGTGTACGTCGAACTCATCGCCTCTCGCTCGCCGTCTTCAGCGTTGTCGGCAATTTCCAAAAATAAGCATCCCCATTCCATTCTACTTTTGGTGCCTTTTGAGCGAAAAGAGTGAGCGAAAGCGAGAGAGAGAGAGAGAGAGAGAGAGAGAGAGAGAGAGAGAGAGAGAGCAAGACAGGGATGGGTTACTACCAGCAACAAAAACATCCCACCCGGTGGCGGTTGAGGTTCGGACCCAGATTCAGGCCGGAATGCCGAAAAGAAAAACGCGTGACGGCGGTGAATGTGTTTTTTTCCGCTCCAGGGCGCAAATTGGCAAGGTGGTGGTGGCGACTGTGGTGTCCCGCTGCATCCATTTTGTCCATTTTGTGGCAAAGGGTGGGCAGAAACATCGCAAAAAACTGACACACGCACACAGAGCGAGGGGTCTGTGGGTCCACAAACTATGAATAACGGCGTGTGCGTGTGCCGCCCGTGACGACACGCATATATAGCTGTACGGTGGTGTGCGTTTGTCAGTTTCGGATAATCGAAACACCTACTTTTTCAGATTAGCTTCGACGCAGTTTGTTTACATTGTGGGATCGCTTCCTTCCGGGCGATGATCGTGAACGGTGGTCGCGGTTCGCCATATAAGGGAAAACAGTAGAACGCCACACACGCACAGCCGACGCGTAATAAAACAGCACCAGATTAGCCCGGTTTGCATCGTAAATCCAACGTAATCCTCCGGGCAGACGTTCCCCATCTGCGGGAAATAAAATCAACGAGCGTCGATAGAGTGGACTTAATCCGGCAGTGTAGGTGAAAATAGTACAGCAAAAAAAAAAAAACCCACACCAAAAACCACACTTCCGCCACGGGTGAAAGGTGAATGAATGATAAATAAAACGTGCCCCACGCCACATTGCCCGCACGCGAAGCGACCGGAAGCGGGAAGCAGCTCGGCACAGCGGGTGGCCCTAACCTCGCCCCAAACCGAAGCACCCGGTACCGTTGGCTATCCTTTCGCGCGCAAGAGTCAGGGTTGGTAAAAGTTGGCATACTGTCCGACTGTCGAGTGGAGGGGAAGGAGAAGAAAGACGAAAGAGCATGTGTGCGTGTGTGTTGATGATCGTTTCCCTTCGAATGCCGGTTCGGATCGGATTCGGTCGTCCGTGTCGTGATGGAGGTGAAAGTGAAATGGCGATTGTTTGCGGCGGTAGGAGAAGTAAAGCGACAAACAATAGTAATCGTAGTAGTAGTAGTAGTTGTAGGAGCAATGGCAACGGGAAGGGCTAGCCCTAGGCTAATTAAACCATGCGAAGAATTTGAACTCATTGAAGCATTATCGATCGATCGGTGCAGTTCACATCGGCGACTCGGCGACTCGGAGACCGTGCCCCGGCAGCTGTTGTGTACATTAGTTGTGGTCCACGCTTACGAGAGGTATGAACGCGGGATTTGGGAGGACTGTTGGGAGGGGCGCGAGATGGTGGCGCTTTCTACGCCGGCTAGGCCGGGTTTGTAATTCAAGAGCAGTAATTACACACCAATTACGTTTGACAATGAATTAACGGCTTTTCATTGTACTGTTTGCGGTAGCTGCCAACAGGGCAGAGCTGCTATGAGAAATGATCTATAGGGAAGGTGTACTTCGCGATCGTATTTCATTAACAGAATTGTTGTGAGGAAATTGTATTTATTTGATAAACAGCTTGAGAATGTAAAATATTAAAATAATTACTAATTAAGTTATCAAACAAAATTGATTAAGCATTTATTTTAGTTTTTGATTTTTTTGAGCTTTTTTTAATATTTTTTTCTTTTTTCAGATTAAATATTCAATCAGGGCACGATTGCAGCTAGGAGAAATTAATCAACTAAAAATAAATACAGTACATTGAAGAGGACATTTACAAACGTGTTGAAACGTTGAATTAAAACACACAACAGTTGGATTACAGCAGCGGAAAAGCATCAGCAACAAAAATGATTCACGTGGATGAAACAGATCCCCTCGGAGGTAAGTTAGCACATTTAGGGTTTTGGTAGAGTTTGCATAACGTTCATGTATAGGATATATTTAATATAGGATATATATTCTCTGAAAAAAGAAACATTTTTCTGATTCATAACTGTACAAGTCGACTGTCCGACACTTTTGGGCATGTTTAAACTTCATGATAGACATCAATTATTTATATTTATATTTTTGTTGAAGGTAAACATTCAATTGCAAATTCTAGTGTTTGCTAATGACGTAAGAAAGTGTTTGCCATCCAACACACATTTGAACATTTTATTGCTGCTTTAAGATAATGACAACCTGTGAATCAGTTTTTTGACACTTTGACCGCCAGCTTGACATCGCTGTGTGAGCACGTAGTGCATGGAAAGATGAGAGCGATAATTTCTCGCGAGACTGGTATCACTATTTTGTTTCAATGCGATAAGCGGCGTAACACATGTCGTACTCGATCTTTCTTTCCCCCTTCATTCGTTCTAAAGAGAATCCCAGATCACCACAAATGTGAGTGGTAAGCAAAGCCGTCATACGCTTTCATATGATGGGGCGCTTATGGTGTTAAGTAGAATTGAAAAAAAAAATCACAACCACAATCATTGTCATAACTACTATCAGCGACTTCTCATGATGGAGACGCCTAGTACTTTGCCTCTTTTCTCACATTACGGCACACGTGGTTACGCCAGCGTTTCACATACTTACGAGACTTATTTTCACCACATAATAAAATCCTTGGTATGGGAGAATTACTCAAATGGAAGACGATTCATAACATCATATGATTATAACATAAAATATACGAAGAGATATCGGTGCAGGGTATAAGATATAAATATTGTATGTATGTATTTTCGATAGACACACTATTTTATTTAATCTTTTGTTGTATAAAAATTCTAATATAATGTATATAACTGAGTTTTGAAATTTAAAAATTGAAAAAACATAAGATTTTTTTAAATACCATAAGATTTAGAGCAGATGATACTACTCGCAACCCTTGTAATGTTTAACGGGTGTCTTAGATGATCACAAGAATGTACAATAGTTAGCAAACGTATTACTCGCAACGTCGCAGAAAGAGTGACGCATCCGACTGGCGCGTTAAGTGTAAAAATAAAATATTACATTGGATATGGAAGCAATAATACTTAAAGAATAAAGAACTAAAAAATAAATAAAATAACTAGTCGTGAGCTGCAATATTTGTCACTTGTAGTTCTTTTTAATGTTTGCGACATGTTGGCCATGTTTTTTTTTGCCAAATGTAATGAGTAGAAAGACTGTCATATCAAAGTAATAAAAAACGGTGTTTTGTTCTGAGTGTCAAACACGTTTTTTGAGCAAAATATGAAAGCCAAACAAAAATTCGAGCTTACCTCACCTTTGGAATATTTTTTTCCAATTTTTTTAAGTGTGATAAATTTTATTTTGTGATTTTATTGGCACGATGTTTTAGCAAAATTTAAAGAAATTCAAATGATACACACTTTCAATAAAAAATTGTATACAATCAGTACTTTGATTTAAATAACCGGGCGTCTCCATTGTAAAACAGCTTTGTTAATTTTTTGTTCATATTATATATATACTTTGATATGATTTATTTGTAGATTATTTGTAACATAAGTCATATTTTTTAAATCAAGAGTTTATATGAATCGAAATTGTAAAGAAAAATATTACAATTAAACAGTAAATGCATTGATAAAAAGCTAGTAGCAATTCATGATTGAATAATGTGAGGAAAAGCAGTTTTTTAGACGATACTTGACATTTTCCAGTATATTCACATCTTGCCTGACGAGGTGTGACATTCTTGAGAATATAAACTATCATCTTGAACTTGAAGCAAGCGCTGCCCGTGTATTAACACCTTTAATTGTTACCGGTGTTACCGTCGGCTTTGTTTGCTCGTTAGTCGCTTTGCACTTTGAGCTGGGTGCGAAAGAATTTACCTATGACAACCTCTACGACCACAAAACAAACAAACGCGCGCACGACAGCTTACAACCGCCGTTTCCATCTGGCCGGATACAACGCACAGGCTATTTGTTTGCGCGGAAAGGCGTTTCTGTTTTTCTGTCTCCTACGCTTGTCCAACGCGCAAATGAACCTGGCAGCAAATTTCATGACAATCGGCAACGTTCCCGCGTTTGATGATTAATGTCTAGATGAAGAAAAAAGGCACTAGAAACTGCGAACGCTATACAGACGGTGATCTTTTTACTGGTGTCCCAAGCCAGTCGGTTTGGTCGACAATTAATAGCGAAAGCATGTTTCGAACGTAAGCAGAAGTAACACTCTACTTTAGATCTATTCCAACAGCACAAAAATAAGGATTGTTTTATCAAATATGTACACTCTGTTTCATCCATTCTTATGGAAACCGCCTTTCTATTGCAAAGCCGTGTGGGAGAGGCATAAATATATTCCCCTCGAACACACATTTCACTCATAGAATGTCACGCGCACATATATTGTTCCGTCAAGATGGACTTTCGAGTGTGACTGAAATAGGATGAAACATTAATGTTTTTTTTTATGTTCCCGGTCAGCAAAAGAAAGTTGTGCGAAAGATTAATGATTGTCACGCTGGAGGTCACTTTTACGCTCGTAGCCCATTTCTTTGGTAGATTTTTAGTTTTGCTTTCAAAACTAAAAATAGCGCGTGGGGCAGCAGTGTAGGCAAGGGGGACGAGTTGTTAAATTGTGTATTGCTAAAGTGCAAGGTCAGTTAGACATTTATTTGTAGTCTTGAAAAGGAGAAACAGAGAGAGCAGACACTGTTTAGATATTGCATTGTACTAATATCCTGTAACTTCAGGTTTTATTGATTCATTTTTATTTAAATGCTCGATCTTGTTTGTTTAGTAAAGCGTAAATTGAATTAATATAAATGAAATTTCAAATAATTAGCACGCTAAAAGACATGTTTAGAAACCCCCATGGATGGAAAGTAGTTTTTAGTGCTTCCATCATTCATTTTAGTACATGAATAGCCAATCGGTATTGCATTGGAATAACAAGTGGGCTAAAAATAGACCACATCAAACAAACAGTCACGCAAACAGCTTTGTCTTTTTTTTTGTATTTGCAAAAAAATATGGCAGTGCTCTGCTGGGACGTGTATTTGTACTATTTGTATTTTTGTGATCGACATAAACCGCTTTTGTAGCATCTCATCCTCATGCGCAAAGCACTTGCTTTTCTGCTTTTCGATTGTTTTTGTGTGCTACTGTTTCTGAAGCCAGCTTGCTGTTTGTAGCCGGGAAGGTAGAAAACAAAACAACAATTTTGCACCCACCGATCGATTTTCACTACAAACCGATAATGTCGATTGTGCGCCGATCGGTAGTTAACGATCGTTTGATTAATATCGTCTACGCTCTGTGCTCTATCTCATTTCTGCTCCAACACAGGGCATTTCTTTTGTGCAGTTGTGTTTTAGCAACGGCGCGAAACGACAAGTGGATGAGTGATGAACGAAAATTAGAACCAATCAAGCGTTAGTGAAAAAACCAAGTTGTTTAGAAGCCAAACACAGCGCCAAGATTAATGTCCGAACAAGAGAACGCGGCCAAAAACCTAATGTTTAAAAAAATGAATGGATTCGATTGAGATGAACCAACGGTATCATCTTTTTTTTCGTTTTTACTGTTGTAGTCACCTCTCCCAGGGCTCCCTACAGCCAAGGTTACGTGTAGATTGACCCGATTTTTTTGCGAATTTGTTTGGTTAGGTAGAGGTTAGAGCGCACAGAGCAATGGCCGCTTGGTACAGCCAACAAAACACACGTTCATTGAGCGTTCGCGAGCCGGTACATTGAAATCGGACGATGATTGCAATTTCCCGAAATAAAGTCATCGCCATGCTGGGACTCCACCCCAAATTCCACCCCGGAAGAAGATCGATTACTGAGCGGGGGATAGAAGAGGACGGAGTTATCTAACCTATGAAAGTGATGGGCAAACGGGATAAGCAAAAAAAGACACACTCACACACACACACACACACACACACACACACACACACACACACACACACACACAGGAAATGATGCACTTTTCGTCAGAAGCTTGCGTGTCCTTACGAACCCATTCCCCATATCACCGAGGGTGGGATGTTGTGAGCCGCGATCTAGCCGCCAATGACATGAGCTGTGCTCAAGGTCATGCCGGGGTGCATTTGCGTTGGATTGGCCGCCAGTTTGACCGTGGCTAATAATAATTAGCCGGCCGATGTAGATATGTCTTCCCGCTGCCCACGCAAACATTATTTGGTCAATTGAAGCTGTAATCGATTGGATGAGGAACTATGTGTGGTGGGGCGACGGAGCACCGAGAGACACTGCGAATAATGTTGGTAATTAAGATAAAAATACCATGGATGTTAGTATTTTGCAAATGGTTTAGGGCGGAAACTATGTGGCAATGTAAATGGTTGGGTACTTTTGAATATTGTTTGTTGCTGAACCATGAAGCTTTTGAAGTATCCTTGACGCAAATGAATTAATGTGCTGCTTGTTGCAGCAATTACATTATTGGCAATGCAACTTTACTTCAAGTTATTTTCTAGTTTTCTTTTTTTAAAGATTAGTCTGCTGCTTGTTTTGGGCATACTAAGCTCAATTGTACCGCAGATCCGTATCGTGCCAAGAGCCTGTATTTGACTAGGACGAATAGACTGAAAGACGATCGATCATGTCAAGGCATTGTAGGAATCATTATTGTAGGTCATTCGATTTAATTAGCCAAAATAGCCTCTTCATTATATTTTTTTCAAAAAACAAAATGTATGGCTGCAGTTGGAATTGCTTAATGTTAATTTCAAAATGACCAAACTAACATTTAAAAGATTAAAGGCCATAACATATTTGTTGCTGTGCGCCTGGATCTAAATATATCAGGAATATCAGTGACGATACAATCGATGTTTGAGAATATTGGCTTCAATTTTCAATCATAATAACAACACACTATTGGCCTCAGGACCATTTTTCGATCGAAAAAAAATCGATAGGAGCTTACGTAAAGCTGAACGTATAACTATTTTTTTTTCATACCCCGACATGAAGTAGATTTCCAACTAGTTCAGTATTTAGTGTAGGTAAACTATTTTTTAAGATAATTAATTAAATAATTTTTTATCACCAAAACTATTGAAAGAGAACCAAAACATTTACCAACTTGCTTTTGCATGACGTTTTTCAAAAACATCAACCTTGATTTATGGCATTTTTCTGATATTCGATAATTTTCGCAGATCAATGCGTCGCGGATTTTTCCCATACAAAGCGTAACGATAGAATTTTTGTAGCATAGCTCATTTTGCTCGTGAAAAAAAAATTGTTAAAAAATTGTGCTAAGGCCGTATAAGAAAATTGCGTTAAAAAATACAATCACTCACGATCCTTTGTCCGAATCATAATTCAAACTCCTTTTGCTTGTTATTTTACTCCTCACTCATAGTCGGTCTAGTTTGGCCAAAGGATAACGAAATGAAGAGTTTGTATGCCTCTTCATTGTTAAAATTATCAAATAATAGAAGTGTTTCGTTCTTTATATAGCCATTAAACATAGTAAAGGATCTATTAGAGGCGAATAAGGCGAATAGGTTCAAAGTCTCTATACAACAAAATCTTAACGATCCTGTTTGAATATTGTTTAACCTCTTTTGCTATATTTTTGTTTTTCATGTTTGCAATATACGTTTTGCTCTGATCTTTTACATTTTTAGTACCGTTTTTTTCGATTCTGAGTTCACTATATTTTTAGTTTAGGAACATTACTTACTTACTTATCCGGCGCTACAACCGCTTTGCGGTCTTGGCCCGCCTCAGGAGTGTCCGAAACCGCTCACGGTCTCGCGCCTTCGTCTGTCGGTCCGTTATCCCGGTCTTAATGGCGGACGCCTCCACGCCATCTTGCCACCTCAATTTGGGCCTACTACGCCTCTTCTGTCCTTGTGAACGGCCTAAAAAAACTTTACGGGCTAGCAGGGGAACATTATATTTTAATAATTTACTTAATCAAATGGTGGTTGCATTTAAGGCTCTATTATATAAAATTAAATTAAAACAACTATATTAAATTAATAATATCATGGGACTCGCTATTGCTCCAACGACCCACTTCCCTACAAGTGTTGTGAGATTAATACGGTTACTGATAATTGTCATAGCATGTGTCTAAATTATGTTCTTGCTAAATAGCCATAACAGAGCTGCAACTTACCATAAAGCTCAAGAAACAATTAAGAACATACGAAATTGGCAAAGGAAAAAGAACATTTCTCAATATAAATCGAGTACAAGGGAGGAGAGCACTGAAAATATTTAACTGCCCAAATGTTGTGTCATAAAGCTGTTACAGATTAGTGCTAAAATGCACTTAAATGTCATGCCATCGTTTGGCAACGCAACGAAGATGAAAACTCTTACAAAAGATTTAACAGCTTCAACTGTTTCTTACCTTTTTCACAAATTTGCATGCCAAACAACCACGCCATATCGCCATGTAAGGTCTCCTCGAGCTTCTGTTTTCAATTTTTCGGCTGTTTCCTTTCCACCTCGGAAGCTGTATTTTGGTGATTAAAAGTATTCAAAACCACATGACAGTACATCGTCGGTTGGCCCACCGTGACCCTTACGCTTACATTTTTCCTCCTCCATTTGAATGATGATGCAGTTCGCTTGCCAACATCATTTCCTCAATCGAGGCAGTAATCAGTCCGTTGCCAAGACGAGCAGGGAAATAAACAGCGTTTTGCATTTGGATTCGGGGAGTGTCTGTTATTCCTTCATTTTTATTTATTTTTCACTTGACTCGCGAATTTTCAACGCCAGTTACAGCCGTGTCGACGTCCTCAAGTGATATATTCGTCACCTACTCGGCGTCACTAAATTCAGGGGAGGGAAGGGGTTGTTGTAAGGCCGTTTGACATGCGGACGTGTATACATACAGTTGGATTAATTAATTCTATTCGGTAGCTACTGAGCGCTGACGACGGTCTAATCCAATTGACACTCGTACGATCGTACAGCTAAACGAATTTGATCGTTTAACGCTCGGTTGTTGCAGCACGAAAGTTTTGAGCGAACATGTAAACATTCCGGAACTCTAAGTCCATATCCATACTTCAATGAACGAGACTCTCCGCCGAGATGTGTCTGCCTGGGTACTTTTCCAACAAGGATCTGATCGCTATGGCAGACAAAACAGTGCACCACCAACGCGTGACGCCCCTTACGCTCGCCACTTCGTACCACGAGCGAAATTCCTTCGATCGATGCCAAGAGTATGGGGATGTTCAACATCACGTCTTGCCTCGGGTTCGAACACGGGGAGCATCGATTCATCGGGTGACATTCGTTGCAATCGCATGGTAGCAATTTTGGCGGTCAACAAACGGTCACTGTCGGGTTTTGTTGACACTTTGGACTTTCGGATGTGGGTGACTATGTGTGTGTCTGTGTACTCCCCCAAAACGATACTCACGGTCAATTTAAGCCGAAGGAGTGCTTCTGTATCAGTGCGGTGAAAGTGCGCAGTTGTTTGCTTTCCTTCTGTTGACATCTAGTAGGGAGAGATCGTGAGTACTAAAAAGAAGACCATCGGATACAGTTTTATATTTTTTTCATTTGCATTGACACTTTGAAACAATTTACAGGGTTTGCTACGATTTATTGGTTGATTTCCATTAATTTTTGGTTGGTTCCCATATTTTTTTTGGTGAGTTCCCACAATTTTTTGGCCGTTTCCCACAGCGTTTTTTTGGTTCAATTGTATTGACATCCAATTGGACGATACCAATAAATTATGGGAACGAACCAAAAAGCTATGGGATACGATGAATAAATCGTGAGAAGAGCCAAAAAAATTATGGGAACCAACAAATAAATCGTGGCAAACCCTGTAAAAGGCTTGACAAGTGCATTTTTATCACTTCCTGTTGTACGTGTTGAAATCAACGTTTTTAAATAAAGAAATATACATATTAATGAATTAAAACATCCAAATAGGTGCAGTAAAAATTCTATTTTTGATACTCAATGACTTTTCTTTCAGGACTATCGGAGTCCAATAACATTATTAAATAAACAAAATGAACTAGCAAGAATTTATTATTTCATTAGTTTTTATTCTACCAAAATTGCAAAGAGCAATATGAAAATAATGAGTTTTTTCTTAAAATTAGCCTAAATTTTGAAAACAAAACAAACCCAAAAAAAACTATCTAAAATGTTGTTATTTGTATTTTTTTTTCAGATTTATGTTATTGTTAAAGTATTTATTGAAAAACTGTTTACAGATTTCCGATAGAAGTTTGTCAATGTTTTGTAACAAGGGTCTTCAAACTATGGCCTGTGGGCTGCATGCGGCCCTGGAGAGCCTTGAATACGGCCCGCGATGACTTTGTAAAAGAAAAGTTTATTACTTTATCAAAATTTCAATGTTTACTTTTTCAATTTAAAATAGATCTTCAATAATAGAAAGTTGTACAATTTTGATACATTCAGTTGATATTTTTTCATTAAAAGGAGATTTAAACGATCATGAATCAGCTAAAGGTAACGTCAAAATGCTGCCCGCGAAGGGAAAAGACCTCTGGTTTAGAATAAAAGAATATGCATCAAAATTATTTACGTTTTTGCTGATATTGTTTAAGGTGTACTGGCCTCATGTTGTGACTTTAAATTCATCGTCGGTTTAGAACATAACGTAACTGATAAGAGTCCAATGTCAGTGATTAAACGAAATAAACGCAATTATTCAATAAAAACATTCGCCTCGTTAAAATGGCTTGTGAAAGTATGCGAAGCACCTGTACAAAGAAAAGAAACTCCTCATCCAAACGAGAAAAACACGATGCGTTTGATCCTACTAGAATAACATTCGATTTGTATAATTCGCTATATACTCGAAATTAGTACAGATTATGGTACAATTTTAATTGCTCATTATGTGATATTTTGCCTTTACTTGAACTTTCTTTTTCGAAGAGTATTTCACTTTCCTTTGAGTAATAGTTTTCCCCCCTTTTCTTTCCTTTGCAGACATTCCACCAGCGTTCCCGTACCGAGAGGTGGAAATTAAGCGCGGCATCGATCCAAAACAGATATACGAGCTCAGCTCCGAGCTTGGCAGGTCAGTAACAAACCCAAGCTGGGATGGAGGTTGTGTGTGTATTACGTGGTGGTGGTTGTTGGCAGGTGGGCTAAAATTAGAACGCACCAGCAAAGCAAGCAAGTCGTGTTGTGGTTGCCACCGTCGCCATAGTCGCCGTCGTCGTCACTAGCGCGTCGTCTGCCGTTAGCGTCGACACGGGATGGCGATTGTCCATCTTTCATCATCCGTTGACATGCTCTCGTGGCATCTACACCGCGCCTAAGCAGTCTGGCCGTGTGCGGGGTCATGTAGATTCCTTTCCCGGGTGAAGCCCCGGGTGGCAAGGGAAAAATATATCTGTGTGTGAGTGTGTGTGTGTGTAGAGGTAGAATGTTTTTCCATCCGCAATTGGTCGCGTCCACGAGTGTGACGCGACAGCGAAGAACGATGTCAGAGTGGCTGTTGAAGCACCTGTTAGTCTAGTAATATAGGCAAAAAGAAGAAGAAAGGAGAGGGGAGCTGTGGCTGCTTAATCCCCGCTCGAATGGTTTCACCATGAGTCGCCATTGCCTGGGTGCACGTCCTCGTGCCGACGGGGTCAAATTAGTTGTCGGAGGGTTGGACTCACGTGGTAAGGCTATGTCTTTAACGTCTGCGCTGCTAAACGTGCCAGGACTGGTGCAACGTATGATAGTTTTAGCGGTTAAGATTCTCGCAGCCAAAATAATACACCACGAATAGTGTTTCGCGATGTCAATGGTTGTGGCCACTCCCGCTGCAACAACCTTCGATATGTTGCACGTGTAGCGATGTTAAAAGCAAAAGGCTTCCCGGTCTGATGAATAATACTTGCCAGCTTGCCAACTGTACCAGAAAACCACGTTAGGTGTTGGGAGCAGAAAATGGGGAAGAAAAACACAAACAACGTCGAAATCAATCGGAAGCTTGTGAGTAATTAGTGGACATTCCTGATTGAATGCGTCATCGCTTATTAATGGTGCGTCCATTGATCATACGGTTATTATTAGAGAGGTTAACATGTTAAACAACCGGCAACTTGCTTCGGCTTTTGAGCTAAATTGAGCTTGTTTTGCTCCACGGGTAAGTGTCCCTTTTCGAGGCAGGCATCCTCTTGAGGCCGATTAATATATCATATTCGAGCAGTTCGAGCTTGAATCAATTTTTAGATGGTCTGGTCGTCTGGTCTAGTCGGCGTAATTTATTCATTAGCACGCCGCAGCAAAACGGAATGCGGTCCGTAGCCAAGCGAATCGGTAAATGACAGCTCGAAATATGTACTGTGAAAATGTCAAAATAAATTGATGTCGAGCAAATGGTTCAAAGCGCGGAGCAAACTGAAAGTCCCTACGAACAGTTGTTGCGTGTGGCAGCTGTAAGACAAGAATCACAGGTTGTTACTATTTACATGCAATTGGCCAAGTTGTTAACAGTTTTTTACGATCACAGGATTCAGTAGCTTGTTAAGTGCAACACTTACCCGACCATCATTAACCGCTATTGCTTTCTTGGTTCTGTGTTCGGCAGGGGAAAGTTCGGCGTAGTCTACAAATGCAAGGAAAAGTCGACCGGCGTCCGTCTGGCGGCCAAATTCATCCAGATCGTAAAGAAGGGCGACCGGCGCAACATCGAGCGCGAGGTACACATGATGAACGTGCTACACCACTCGAAGATCGCTCAGCTGTACGCGGCGTACGAGTTCGATCGTACCTTCTGCGTCATGATGGAGCTGTAAGTAGCACCGACGGTCCGAACGGGGACGGGGCGATCGTTTCAATCGATCTAAATACACCTACACTAACCTTCCTTCTTTTTCCTTTTCTATATTTCTACCAGCGTGGAGGGCGGCGAACTGTTCGATCGAGTGCTGGACGAAAAGTTCGTGCTGACCGAGAAGGCGTGCTCGATCTTTATGCGCCAGATCTGCGATGCGGTCGCGTACATCCACGGCAATAACATCATCCATCTCGACATGAAGCCGGAGAACATACTCTGCCTGACGGAGAGCGGCAACCGGATCAAGATCATCGATTTCGGGCTGGCGCGCGAGTACGACCCAGACAACAAGCTGCAGGTGCTGTTCGGGACGCCCGAGTTTGTCGCCCCGGAGGTGGTCAACTTTGAGGCGATCTCGTTCGCCACGGACATGTGGAGCGTTGGCGTGATCGCTTACGTGCTGTGAGTGTTGCTGGTTGAAGATGCACATGAAATTGGTTGATTAAAAACGTACCCTTTTGCAGAGTTTCCGGACTTTCACCGTTTGCCGGTGAGGATGACATTCAGACGATGGGCAACATAACGATTGGAAGATACGATTTCTTGGATGAAGCGTTCGACAACGTTTCAGAGGAAGCGATCGACTTCATCAACCGGTGTTTGGTTAAGGAACAAAAGTATGCAGAAGCGATGTTACAGCAATGTCAATTCATTAACACTGTGTACTATCCTTCCAGGGAGCGTTTGACAGCGGAAGATGCGCTCAAACACAAGTGGATCAAGCGGAAACCCCAATACCATCCAACGAATCGGCGACCATCGCTCACCAACAGCTTCAAGCCGATTCTGCTGGAAAGCAACAACAACAGTAGTAATGTGACGGTAGGCGACAAGCTCGTACGACTCAAGCCTGATTCGAAACCCGCTAGTCCCACTCCACACTCACAATTGCACTGCATCTCTCTCTCTCTCTCTCTTTGCTCTTTACAGAACGCCGAAATTGCTAAGGACAATCTGAAGGAGCTGGTAGGCAAGTGGGACGAAACGCCCAACAATCGGTACGCGTTCGAGCAGGACACGGAGAACATTATTGCGCCGTCCGGCGAAACCGTACAGCTGCGACGGCCCACGCTACCGGAGCTGGCTGGGCTAGCGAACGGCAGCAACACGTCCGGGAGCCGGAGGGGCAGCATAGCGCGAGGTTAGTCGGCAAACCGCACGTGACCCGTTTGCGTAGCGCATAGTTTTGTGGCTCCATTTTTTTTTATTGTTCGTTCCGTTCAGCTAAATGGCACTCTTGAGGGTGTAGAAATGTGCTGAGGGTTAAAGTATTGTTTGACGCCTAGCTTGCAAAGAAGGGGAAAGGTATCGTTGGCTAAATTTGCTACCAAGCGGTGCCGATTAGCTGTTTGAAATGGATATTTCGTTATTTGTTTACATTTTGGCAACATATTTGGCAACAAAAGAACTCTAAACGACTGTCCTCATTCAAGTACATTCACATCGTCATTATCAATGTCATTATCACTATCATCATCACCATCAAAGGCAGTATATGCGCAGTTCGAATGAAGCGACATTATTTTCTACAGCAAGCGGCCCAATCAACTAACACCAAAAAGCACGTGCATTGGCGATAAAGCACTAAACTAAATACACATTTCCACTTCCATAAGCTCACCACTGCCTTTTTGTCACATTTAAACAACAGCAGATTCCTTCATACGACCGTCACCCTCCGATTAGTACAGCTCTACCACTCCGAATCCATTTTTAACTGGTCTTTATCTTTTTCCATCTTTCTATTCCCCGTTTCCTCCGTTTCGATCCCATATCCAATTTGGTTTCCGTCCAACGGTGTCGGTTCGGGTCGGTCGGTACAATGATAATGATGTTTTGCATTCCCGCACAGACCGGGACAGTAAATTGAGTATATTGTTCCCGCTCTAGAGCTAGAGATACTTTACGCCCTACCTGCCCTATAGTTTCATTAGTTTTCCTCGAAGCTCACACGAAGCTGTCGCTTAAAGTTAGTTAGCATCTAGGGTACGATTCGGCTCGATGTAAATATAAACGTACTAAAATAAAGCAAAAACACTCCACGTGCCGACACCAGCCGAGACGCAAGCTTACGATCGCAACGCGGAACGACGTAGTACCTTCGCTCCACAAACTGACGACGACGACCACTGAACGACTGGGCAGGAAATGGAAATGTAAATGATAGTTGATAGTATTTTAGACCCTACACCCTGTGACCAACTTCCTCATGCAATGTGTTCTCCCTTTTATTGCGTTCACCATCCACTCCGATTTGCCGGTAACAATTGTGTTTTGCCGTGGTTTTCTTTTGACCGTATGGCTAACTAACATGACCATCCAGTTTGAGTTTGACCGAGCAGTAGTTTACCCTTAAAGAGTAGAGTGCATTATGTTATATTTTTTTTAGCGGTTTTGCATTGCCACTTATCTTTAAACCATTCCTTTGCGAACTTTTTAAAATCCGTTGCAACAACATTGACTTTTGGAAGATTTAAAGCCATTGGGAAATTCAATCTAATCGCTCCACCCTTATTCGTCGTCCATTCTCAATGTGTTCAACTTAAAAAGCACATTCGCCTATATTTTTGCTTATATTCGGTGCTTATGAATTCTTCGCTTTCTTTTCCCTCCCTTTACGTGTCTCTAACTTACCGCTTCGTGGATGATTTCTTCGAAAATGCTTTTAATGCGTTCGCTGTGTCGATCACACTAAAAAAAAACGCTGATGATGCTGATGATAATGATGATGATGGTGATAATGCTGCAATAGCTTGCCGTAAGCGAATGGATCTGCAAGCGGCGTCACCGGAGCTGCTAAACGAGAGTTAGAACCCCATATACTTAAGAAAACGCATATTCCGCGCGTAAAAAACAATGGTGCGCAACGGTACCTAGAGTTAAATATGTGTGTATTTGTGTTTTAGTAATTCACGCTTTGCATGCATCCTAGTAGATCGCCGCTGCTGTACAAAGCATCTAATATTTCGCTCTTTGCTACGTTTTGCTATTTCTTCTATATAACGTGTCGCATATGTAGTAGCCCTCGACGTGAATGAAGACGCAGAGAGTAACGCCGAAAATGAAGCACCGAATCAGGGTAGCGATTCGAACTACAATGTCCATCGCCGTTACGACGAGCAGCAAACGAAGCACCAGCAACACCACTACGATCCGGATAAACCACCAATAGTGCTGGAGTTGACGCAACAAACAAAAGCTGAAGCAGAAGAGTCGATCGCATCCGACAGCTTGCCGCTCTCAACTAACACTTTGCCGGCTACTAATAGCGAGCGATTTGACAGCTGTCAGCGCAGTGTGAAGTCTAACAGCACCCGCTACGATGAGGCACCTGCGGTACAGGGTGGTAACGCAGCTGGTGGTGGTAGTAGTAGAAGTATTTGCAGTAGTGATAGTAATGGCAGTATTAGTAGCTATAGTAGCTTAGAGGAAGGAGCGCCTACTGCTAACCAGCAAATGCCAGCTTGCGCAAATACCGACGGTGGTCTTGAGCCGGCATCAAAGACCATCGTCATCGTCGTCCAGCAGCCGCATCCCGTCCCAAACTCATCCCCACACACCAACAACACGCACACTGATACAATCGCATCCAACGGACGGCCAAACCGTACGTCCGTGTCGTCCGATTTCCTTTCCGCAGATAGTGACTCTGTTGCGTCCTCCTGTGACACCACGGCAAGCGTGTGCACGGATCCGGCCCCATCCCCAACAACAACATCACTACACCTTCTACACCCAGCGTCACCTGCCCAACCGAACCCACCACGGACCGTCGGGTCCGCGGGTGATGGTGACGCGGTGACCGATACACACCGGGACAAGGTACGTGACGATTTGCGCAAACTTTCCGATTTACTAAAGCTTTCCCTCACGAACGTGAAGGCACTGGATGGAGTGGAGCAGTCGGCACCGAACGCACCGACCGTCACCACACCGACAACCCCCGCACCTGCCCTCGAGCTGGACAGTGAGCTGGAGAGTCTCAAGTCGAAGGTGAACACGATCCGCACCTCCCGGGCGCAGAACAAGCTGAATGAGCTGGCCCAGCGGCCCGATTTCCTCGCGAACGATCCGTTCAAGTTGCCTACGTTCCGGTTCCTTCCCAAATCGATCAGCCTCTGCAACGAAGATTCGGTGTTCAAGGAGAACTATACGAAGTTTTGCGATCGTAACGCGTCTGGCAGGTTATCGCGCGAACAGTCGCAGGAGACGACGGTAAGCGAAAAGGTAGACACAGTCGGTACAATTGTACGCAAGAAGTCGACCATGTCATCAACGACGAAGAAGAAGAAAGATCCAGAAGGAGCGGCCACGGCGACGACGACGACCACAACCACTACGTCCTTCTCGAGTACACCCTCGGGAAAGATCGCTTCCACTACTACGGTGCGCAAAACGATCGTTAAACAGCAGAAGATTGTAGTGGAAGATGCGAGTTCGAGTGTGACGACTGTCGGGACCTCCGAGAGCAGTAGATCGAGATCGATCGTACCAACCAAGAGTCTCGATGTGTCATCATCGTCAACGGCATCGGACAGCAGCAAGATAACGCATTCAGCTTCAATCAAGCGTACCAAGTTTCGCGTCAATCAGCTCAGCAGTCGAGATGTGCCAGTGGCGATCAACTCTGTCGCACGGCGCTATCTCGAGCGGAGTGGTGTACAGGATGATCTTTCCACGTCGGCCGCCAGACTGCCCCGTACGCTCAGCCCCACCGGCCCGGGTCAGACCACGCTCGACGACACGGTGACGGCGAACAATCTGCGCAACAGTGCGCTACGACTGCGCAGCTCGGTTTCGGTGGACTGGGATGCGATGGAGGCGGTCGAAAATCGATCGATGAAGACGATCAATACCTTCCTGAAGCGGCACGCGGTAGCCAGTTCGGCCGTGAAACAGATCCAGGCACAGCTAGAGGCAACCATTACGACGCACAAGTAGGATGGACGGATTCCTCTGCTCACAATCAGGGTGTTTGAGAGGGTGTTCGATAGCAATGAGATGATTGTACATACAATACGCACCCTCTTTTCTATACGCCATGTGTATTTATACGTAGCTTTACTTATCGGTGATGTAAGCAGTAGCGAAGCGATGCAGTTTCAGTGTTAGCATATTTTTGTATAGATCACACACGATTGTAGGAGGTAATAGTTATGGAGAAAAGAAGAGGAAAGTCAAAAAACGCTGTAGTGCCTTATCGCACTAAGTGTGATTAGGTAGAGAGTATGTAGCTTTCAATTCAAAGTGAATCACATAGGATGGGAAAACAATGCAGAGAGAATTCTGATACTCTACGCTATCTTCGTAAGGGGTACGTCAATGTTGCTCTGTAAATGTAAGTAAAATCAATTTAAAATATGGATATTGAAATAAAGAATATACGTAAAATTAAACTCTCCACAAGTGATTAATGCAATTAATATACCAAGTATCTAAGTATATACCGAACCAATGCACAAATCATTGTTCAGAGCAATGAACTCCCTTCTTTTTCTAAAGAACATGCGGTCAAACACATTTCATCATTGTCCACTGTTGTGCTTATTCCTAAGGTAAGACATATTAAGTAAAGGTGTTGAATATACCGTATTTTAGCGTGCATAACAATTCTCTTTAAGGTCGAAACCAAGGACCAACATTAGATAAAGGGGGTCGTCATATACGGGGAGTAGCTTTTTGAATACACCTTCGACATGTAGCGGAATTTGGAGAAAGTGTGCCACCTTAAGTACTTCATGTTATAACTCACTAAAACTTGTTTACAGGGTTTCCTACGGTTTATTGGTCAGTTCCCATAATTTTTTGGTGCGTTCCCACGATTTTTTGGTCGTATCTCATAGATTTTTAATTCGTTCCCATAATTTATTGGTATTTTCCGATTGGATATCAATACAGTTAGACCAAAAAATTGTGGGAAACGACCAAAAAATCATGGGAACGCTCCAAAAAAATATGGAAACTAACCAAAAATTGATGGGAACCAACCAATAAATCGTGAGAAACCCTGTATCAAAAGCCGTTTTTAATTTTTGGGCTATGGGGCAAGAGTGCCAGCCATATGGGGCAAGACGGCCAACTGGATAAAATAAGCGAATTTCTTGGATAATTGAAGATTTTTACGTGTGATGCACTAGAATATGTATTGCTACATGGCTTGAGTCACCAATGAACCATTTTTGACCACCAACTGTACTCCAATGTGGTTGATACTGGTCTGTTTTTTCGTGGTGAAATCCGTTCATGATATCCAGCACCATACCGCTGCACTCTAAAATAATGTTTACATTTTTGGATTTTTTAAATTGGATTTTTAGTGACAACAAAATATTTCACTTCAACTAGCTCAGCGAAAAATTTTACTCGGTTCTTTGTAATTATGTGTTTTGAGAGCTTATTTAGTATAAGTTGATTGGCTGTTTTTGAATTTTGCTAAACACTTCGCAAAAATGGATGTGCAATGGTAAGGTTTTGCAATAATCTTGACAGTCAAAGCATTAAATTCAATACTCATAACAGATTTAGAATAATAAAAGCAAATTCAGTTCTAATTCAATTCAAACAATAATACAAAATGTTTACTCGATTAACAAACCAAAAGGTTAATCCGAACCAAAAGGTTGATCCGATAAACACTCTAAAATACATTCTGAGTAAGCAGATGAGCAGAATGAGGCCGATGGGTTAAGAGTCTCTATAATAACAATAAATCATTTTTGCCAAGGTACAACACTACCTGTAACTATGCATGTATTTTCTATGTAGCTAGTTTTAAATATATTGCGATAGCAACTTACAACTTCCAAAAATTGTTCGAGATGCTGCTGCATGTCACTGATAACCCTATGAACTTTTGACACGTTTGCTACACAGACCATTTTGACTTTAGCCAAATTCGCGCAACTAAAGCAGCTTATCTAGACGAACAAACCAGCAATTCCCAAGTAACAAAATCGAGCGAATGCTTTCTCGCTCAGGTCAGGTTGGATGGTCTGCTGGGTAGAACGAGAAAATATACGACCTCAGCACGATTTTTCGACCCAAAACAATTTGATAGGCGCTCACGCTTTTTTGACAATAAAACTATCTCTTTTGTACTCTCACTTTTGTGTTCTATGGTACTATTGCTTATTTATTAACACATTAAAATATAAATTATAACAAATAAATATGGCACGTCCACGACACATGAAAAGATGGTCTGTTCTATCCGGACGGTTAATGATCTCTTTTCCTAAAACAATCTGCCGATCGTGTCCTGCATCGCACACATACCTCTACAAGATCCTCTACAAAAAAACTGGCACAAACTGTCAATGCGAGCTGTCGAGCTCAGTGTTTAGTCTAGAACTTTTTTTGTAATAGTTCATACATAATTTTTTTATCATCCAAAGCATTCAACAGTTAAGCAATACGGCAAAGCCGTCCTTCCTGAATAAAAAAAGCATTCAACAACAACGATAGCTATTTACAATTTGCCAATTTTATTTAAATACTACGAGAGCATTGTTTTTTTTGCATTTTTCGGATATTCGAATGTTTCCGCAACACAATGCGGCGCGAATTGTTTTTCCATACACAGCGGAACGATCGAATTTTTGTAGCATAGTAGCAAAGTAGCTTGTGTTTGTATTGGTATACTAGTTTTCGAAAAAAAAAGTAAAATGAATACATATGGCGCGAAAAAATGAGCATCAAATGACACCAACATGACAAACGGTTCGATCGAAAAATCGTATTAAGTTCGATGATAGCTCAGATGATAGCGATGATTACAAATCGCTCGCACGAATCAATCAACAAATCAACACCATGCATGTTTGGTGCTTTTTCGCTTTTCAAGGCTTTTTCAGACTTTTCTTTGGCACACTTCACTTACTTCTTCTTTAGCACAATCAGACAAAAAAAATAATCCAAGGAGAAGCGCTCCTTTATCCTGATTTTCACTATAAAATGGTTCCAGAAATACTAGAAATGTAATTCTTGTGTAACGATTTTTAGTTCTAACAACTGCCTTGGATACATTACCTACTGCATTTTGGTTTATTTGGTTTAGTTTATTTGAAAATTTGAAAATAGAGACTTTGAGCCAATTTGCCTCATTCGCCTCTTTCAATCTGTGGATTAATTCTAAGCTTAAAACTAACATTCTTCTTATCTCGCATGTTTCTCCCAAAGACATGTATTCGGTTTTTGCTAGTGAAATTACTTACTTCTCTGCAAGTGAATAACTAAGCACAGTTGCTTCCACACAAAATGTCCACCTTTTAACGGCAGGGGTAAACTCGGTGGGTGATTAGTATGTAACCCAAGCACGCAAAAACCACCGGCAGCATGTGTAATCTCAGCTCGCGATAACGTACTCTACAACCCAACTAACAAAATTAACACATTTTCTTGTTTTACCCAACAGACCAGCACACCAGCGAGAGTGAGAAAGCATGTTGATTTTATCACGTGGGATGCTTTCGCGTCGTACCCAATAGAGCAGTAAACCTGAAAGAGAGAGAAAACATCTTGATGTAGCTTGGGGCATTGCACTCCTTCCCATTTCATTATCTATTAATTTTGTTTATTATTTTATATTGTTTTACTGAGAATGGGGCCCTTTCCGTTGTATGTTCTTAGGATATAATAGCAGTTTTCGTGCAGCTTTCTAAGTAGGTATAATATACAGGTGGGCTTATCCCAAGGTGTATGAATTTATAAGGCTGATTTTTATCGCTTCTGCTTCTGAATGAAAATTTTAAGAGTGTTTTGAGTATTCGTCAAGCCTCAAGAAAGCTTGGTTGAACCAAAGTTTTCACCCATCCTGTCAAAAGTGATATTCAAATTTGGTTTTAAAAAATACTATGGGACTACCTGTACTACATACACTTTGATTCTAGATTCCACCACGTGATCTCTTAAATGCACCTTGGGGTAAATGTAAACAACACCGTGTTTTCGAGCAGGTACTCGAATCTAATTCTAGCTTTGAGGCTAGAATAATCTAGACTGAAAATTGCAGGCTAGTTTTTTGTGTGGTTTTGTATGGAGTGTATACATGATTTCAGCCTTCAACTGTCAAACTCCATTCAAAAAAACTGACTAGAATCGTGAAGGGCCCCAATATTACAAAAACATGCATGTTTGGTAACTACTTACTTACTTATCCGGCACTGCAACCGCATTGCGGTCTTGGACTCACTCGGCACTGCCTCAGTAGTGTCCGGAACCGGTATGTTTGTAAAACATATATTTATAATGCATTTCTGCTTTTCTATTCATATTCAATCAAAATAATCAGAATCTTCCATGAATTACACAATTACTAATGCATTGAAGGCTGCCCATGAAAAAAATGGTTGTCATACATATTGCAAAATATGTAAAAAAAAGTATATGAAACTCTAGAATTCCCATTTTTTCAAAAAAGTATATAAGTCTAGTGCCTTCATCTTTCATTCGAATCTAAAATTTTAATATCCATTACATAAAAAGTGAAAAAAGCTTTAAAATTAAAGGCTATCACTTCCCATACAAAATTTATGGGATACCCGGGTATGTCAGTCGTAGCGATAAGGGGTATCAAGAGAAACATAATTTAAAAAAAATCGGAAATTAAAAAAAATATCATACTCCCTAAATCAAAATGAAATTTTCAAAAGATAAGTGAAAAAATAAATAGCTACCATTTTTAAATAAAAAGTTTTATCAATTTGAAAATGAAAATCATACCCTGGTGTCCGGTCGTAGGTTAAAGGTGCTCTGAGTTTACATAGGCAACCGGAATGTTTTGCGTGTTTGGGTAATTTCGCTGAGATTTCCACTTGTTGTAGCCTTGTGGTAGGGGAGTCAAGATCGCAACAAATGTTGCTGAATGTGGAAATGTAACAGACATGGTCGGTTTTTGAGCTGTGGCGATTGAAACGAATTGAATCAAGCTTTTATTGTTGCATGGGAATGCAGGAAGGAAAGTGCAAAGCGAATATCAAAAGAAACATTGATGCCTTCGAACACCAGACAGATGATTCCTCAAACCCAATCAGTCTAATGATTGCTTACACTGCAGAGAGACTCAGATCAGTGATTTAATTGTGTATACCTGTGTGTATGTGTGTGTGGTACGTTTTATTGAGAGCATTCTGATTCTGCAGTTACTTTTACGTGAACGTAAAGCCGTCTTATGGAGCTAACTGGATCTGCAATATTTGGCATGAATTACACTAGGGCGTTAGCTATCTTAGATGCTTTTCTATGCGTTTTGCGTATTTGATTATGCATTACCGTACGCTTGCTTCCTATAGTACGGCGAGCAAAGTTAGCGAGGTGAAAAGACAGTTCGCTAATGACACACGTCACTATAGGCTTATCTCGAACACTTCACAACAAACGAAGACTGTGCAACGGTGGTTCCCTTTTTTCATCAATAGCCCATTTTTATGAGATTACTGATGATAACGCCCATCGGGTGCCACGAGTTCTAAACGTTGTTGTTGTAACCCCCTTGTAACTGTTATGCGAGTGGAGCGGAGCGTATAGAAATCGGTAAAAATCATTACTATATTCACACTGAGGCTGATCGATTAAATCAATGAACAAAAAATAATTGTGTATCGCGTTTTTTCACAAAGTGTGGCACTTAGTGGTGTGTGCGACCCCGAGTTTTTGGGGATAGTCCGGAAGGTACAAGAAGACGCAACACCTTCGATAGGTGCAAAACAACGCAAACGATGTCGACCAGATCTCGTCGCACCAACGGGTATGAGATGCTTAAAATTCTTGTACATAGTGATCCTATCCTACAGGTCTTCTAAATCTCGTGACATTTACGTGTCAAACCCGATTCTAAAGGCCATCGCCGCCTCCGTGCCATGGTAATGGTAGCTTTAGAAGCTTATGGATGTTTCCTGTTTATGTAAACGTCTATGTGAACTTGCTTAACATAAGGTAGGATAAAAGAGCAGGATTAACAGAAAAG
The DNA here is from genome assembly GCF_017562075.2 of Anopheles merus. Taxonomy (NCBI): domain Eukaryota; kingdom Metazoa; phylum Arthropoda; class Insecta; order Diptera; family Culicidae; genus Anopheles; species Anopheles merus. Next base: position 7,124,431 of record NC_054085.1, read on the forward strand.
AATTTATTTTGTCGGATTCTCTTTTCTTAGCTTGAACCATAAAAACTGCAGCGCTTGCCACAACTACAGTGGCCAGCAAAATAAAGTGTCCACTACTTAAAATTTTATATTTTTTTATATTTTTTCCGTAAAAAATGAAATTATTGCACTGCTTTATTTGTTGAAACATTGTTCGTGGTATCCTTACGAATGTGCAGTACCATACCATGATAAAAACGAGAAGTTTGCTTCAAGAAAAAATAGTTTATCCAAAATTGATCAAAATCACTGTGCCAAATTAAGGTGCCCACTTTATTCATTCTACAGAAAATATTTTTCTGAACAAATATAACACCAAACTTATAAGTTATATGTGTTCCTCTCACATTCTTTACATGTTTGAGGATCTTTGGCGCGTTTTTACAATTTTTAAATGTGTATCTAGTTCTGCAGCTAGTTTTTGCATCTGGTTCTTCTCAAGCGTTATCCAGAGCTTTAAATTTAAGTTTATTAGTATGTTACACCAGTTGTATCCACCTTCGCACCTATAATCTGCCACAAATTCTCGATGGCACCAAAATTTAGACTTTACCGAGGACATGCAAGGTGTTTTATATGATACCAATTGAGAAAAAAAAATTCTATTGTTTGTTATATTGTTTGATAAATAACAATAAAAATACTGGTTTTGTGGTTGGGATTCTATTGCGATTCGATTGAGACAGGGATTGGGATTCGATTGATTTTAGGATTTGATTCCTATTATAATTGTAATAGTGATAGGATCACAATAGGATTTATCGAAATTGCAAAGATAGTGCGCTATTTGTTTGATGTGCAATAAATTATATTTGATGCTCATGAAAACAAACGTTTTTGATAACATTTTTCATGGGGTGAAACGTGGATAAATCGGACTTTAGGAGAAAGTAAAAGCAATCGATGAAAGAATGATGGTTGTTCGGATCTTTCCCAAATTATATATGTTAATCGCGGTGAATCCTTTTACAACTTTCTTTATTACTTCTGTTCGCTTTGAAGTTCTCCTACGTTGTGAGTTACTAACCATACCCGCTAACTGTTGTGTAGCAGCGTTACTATCTAACGATAACTGTCAAATTATTTGACTGCAAACTGCAATATTAGAATGGATGAGCCAACCCGATCCAGCAGCGTTACAGTTAGATGGCGTGAGTTTGTTCAAACACATATATGTGAGAATCAGTTTTACACAAAAAGAAGAAGATGGGTAGCTTTAGTTTACTTCACTTTATTTTGCTCCATATTCGCACGTCCTTCACCTTCGACATTTCACGTTCATCTGCCCTCCTGACCTAGCAGCGCGCGCCGCTTAAATTCATTCTTTCGCCCAATCAGCGCTCGCTACGATATCGCTGTGGGCGATATCTCCCGTCTCTTTTCCCTACTTCACATATATACATAGGGACAGGCACAACGAGCGGCAATCAATCGCAAGATTACAAGAAAGGCAGTAATAATTTTTGAACCTTGTTTATAACGAACGTTAAAAATATTACTATCTTCACTCTCCTCTCGAAATTTTGCGACAGTAACGGTTTACCAGTTAACACTCACCAGCACCCAACTAGCAAATCTCACATCGATCAAACTAAACTAAACCAAACAATGGTAAAATGGTAAACATTAATGTTAAGTAGTTTAACATGCATTTATTGCAACAACAAAGCAATGGATAACTAAATATGTTTTTTTTTCTTAAGATTTTTACGTACAAGCAACCGTATTTCATATTCAACCCGCTGCAATGATCATTGTTTGCATATGCTGTATAAGTCTGTTGATATTGCACGCAGCACACGCCATCGGCAATGACTGCTTCATAACAAATACGTCTAAAATTCACCAGACAATTGAATGCCCAGGAGCTAATATGCAAAAGTCATTAACCAAGAAATTTTACCAACTGGAGGTGGCTTGTTCCGGAAAACTCAATTTTCAGCTGATACGGGACCTCTCCATTAATCGCAGCAAGACGTTCGATCTGCTGGTCTATAGGGATTGTCCACTTCCGAAGGGTAATCAGTCGCTTGTGGAGCTCGATCTTTTACGACCACACGGAACTGTCCCATTTCGTTGAGCTGATTTTGAAAGACAATGCAAAACAATCCGAGAATATTACGCTCGATCCGCAGCATTTTTCAGACTTCAGACTTCACGGACTCCAATCTCTTGTGATTTCTAATCTTACAGCCATCGCGTTCGACAATGCACTGCTGTCCAAGCAACTACTTACTTACTTACTTATCCGGCGCTACAACCGCTTTGCGGTCTTGGCCTGCCTAAGGAGTGTCCGAAACCGCTCACGGTCTCGCGCTTTCGTCTTCCAGTCCGTTATCCCGGCCTTAATGGCGGACGCCTCCACGCCATCTTGCCACCTCAATTTGGGCCTACCACGCCTCCTCTGTCCTTGTGGACGGCCTAAAAAGACTTTACGGGCTGGGTCGTCCGTTTCCATGCGTACAACATGGCCAGCCCACCGGAGCCTGGTGAGCTTGATACGCTGTACGACAGTGAGGTCGCCGTACATCTCGTAAAGCTCGTCATTATAGCGGCTCCTCCATTGTCCTTCCGAGCAACCAGCCCAACACAAACTAATCAAATCTCGCGATAGAAATCGTGTTTCTGTAAAACCTGTTAACCAACAGGAATCATTCACATTCGTTGTTATGCTGGATACTGAACTTACATACTATCAAACGAGTTGATTGCTATTCTGCCCAATGTTCGAATATTGATTCTGAACAGAAATAACCTCCAGCAAGTCGAACCGTTTTCCGAGCATTGGAAGCTGATATATCTTGACATTAGTTCTAACCAGCTGGCATCACTACAAGATGATGTGTTCCATGGACTGCGAAAACTCCAAACTCTTGATATGTCGTCAAACAAATTAACTAGACTACCCGCCAATTTGCTCCGGATAAACAACGACCTGTTATGCTTTCACGCAGATGATCAGCATGGTTCGAAGCTTGTGCTTGAAGATAAACTGTTCGCAGATCTAAGAGCACTTAGAACAGTGTCCGTTTCCAACTGTAAAATAACAGCGCTACCCCAAAATCTCTTTGCTGATGCCACCAGCATAACATTGATCAACCTCAGCAACAACAAGCTGCAAAGTCTCTCAGAGAATTTGTTTCTTGATTTGTCTAATTTGATGGCACTTTATTTACAGAACAACGAGTTAAAAAGTATACTTCCAAACAACTTGCTGCGGAGTACCACTAGTTTAATTCGTCTTCACCTGGGACATAACAAACTAACAAAGATTAAGAAGTAGGAACAAATCATACTTCCTTGCCAACAATCAATCGAATGAATATCATTATCCGTTTCTTTCAGGAATCTACTGGAAACTCTATGCAAAATGAATGAGTTGCGTTTTGAATACAACCAGCTATATATGATCGATATCGATGCGTTCAAGTATCAGGTAAATCCTCTGTTAAAACTCAATGTTAGCCACAACCGACTGAGCCATGTTAACATATTTGATCACTTTAAAAACTCCGTGGAAGGCTTCCATACACTCGACCTGTCCCACAACCTGATCACACACATTCGCTATGTAGACTTGCTATTTCCATCACCCAATATCGATCAAGTTAATTTGGAGTCAAACAAGATTGCCTATCTCGACTTCGACCCTAGCCGCATTGAAACGCGCCATCGCTTACCGAGGGAAATTCTTCTAGCTGATAATCCACTCAACTGTGACTGTATGTCCTACTCGCTGGTAACATATCTGAAAGTGGAATTGCTCGCCAATAAATCTATTCCGTTAAGGGGTCTAAAATCCACTCAGCCGCCCAAACTGGTTGGACTCCAACCGCAAGACGTACAACTGAAGGATCTGCTTTGTGAGATTGATGCATCCTCTGGATTCTGTCCAACTGAGTGTAAATGTTACCAACGAGCCGTAGATCAGGGAGCCATGGTAGACTGCCCGAATCTTACCAGTATGCCCGTCATCCACAGCCCCTCGATCATCGATCGCAATTTTATCGAGCTGCATCTGACACAGAATAATCTGTGCTACCTTTCCAACGAGGGTAAAGGATAAAATTCCGTTCGTTGGCTTAACGTATCAAACAACAGGCGATCGCTCTGTCTGCAGAAAGTCTACCCAAAAACCTTGAGCTACTCGATGTATCTGGCAACCAATTAACCGAGATTAATGCAGTATTAATACACAAGCTTAAATCATCCACTCTACTTAACATCACCCTGTCATCAAATCCTTGGGATTGTTATTGTGAAAATCCACTGCTTACGTTTGCCGTCGAAAACGCAGTGCGCATTACCGAATACGTTGCCCTTCAGTGCTTCGACGGACAACCGATCAACTCGGCTACACTGAAAGAGCTGTGTGCGTGGTTAACATTGTTTCGTTTGTATATCATCTCAGCAATTTTGGTGGCGTTTTTTGGCTGCATACTCACCATATGGTTGTACGTTAAATATAACCTAGAGATCAAAGTGTGGCTCTTAAAGCATAACTTGCTACAGTGGTTTGCCACGGAAGAACAAATTGATATGAATAAGAGGTACGACGCATTCATCTCGTACTCACACAAGGATGAGGAGTTCGTCACAAAGGAACTGTTGCCGAAGCTTGAGAGCGAAGAGTAGAGCGAAGAGAGCTTGTCAACTTTCGAAGTTGAAGAGCGAAGAGAGCTTGTCAACTTCGAAATCTGCTGACACGTGCTTGACTTATTGCTGGGGGAGATGATCGCCAACGAGGTTAGTAGTGATCAGCGTTTTCTTTTCACTTGTGACTGTAATGTGACTCCTTCTAGATTATGAAAGCTGTTGAAGAATCGCGACGCACCATTATCATCCTCTCGCTCAATTGCCTCGAGTTCGTTTGGGGCCAAATTGAGTTTAGCACCGCGTACTTACAGTCGTTGGCGGACAAGTGCAACCGCGTCATTCCCATCATTTATCAAGATATTGAACAACTTGATCCACAGCTCCAGGCTTACCTAAAGACCAACACGTACGTCCGCTGGGACGATCCGTGGTTCTGGGACAAGTTGCACTACGCCATGCCTCATAAGTGTCGATTGAAGGATGTGCAGGAAACCGACAACATGCGCATGGAATCCGTGGACAAACGAAATCCACTAAAAACACCAACTACCACTACAGTGCCCATCAATGTGGTTGAAAAGGACGATGCCAACGGTGTAAGGACGGATATTTCGGTTCTTTCAAGTGAACGAGAATGCACTGAGCCGTTTGTCACTGTCCTTTCGTAGTTTAACAAATGGCAATATTTGTAGAGAGGCGGATTATCAGGAACCCAAGCGATTAGAAGAGTTGAGGCTCCCTATGTTGAGGTTTGGCGGGAGGGATGCTCAAGGTTTGTCGAGTCCTTCTCGATAATCTGCCAACAGTTACATACTGGATTAACGATCTCTGGAGCCAGCCACGAATTAGAATAAGATACATTAAGGCAGTGGCGTCTAGCTTGTGGTCCGTGGTCACTTAAAATCCGTGACGTTAATAGACGAGTTCGTTTTTTTATACTTTAAATGAAATCTTACAGGGTTTTCCGATAGAACTCAAGACCGCGGGACACTTTGATGAATCTGTGGGAGTCAATCGCAAGACTGCGGAACGATACCGGGATCTGCGGATTTGTATCGCAAGACTGCGGCACGCTTTTTCGAGCACACTATCGCACCAAAGGGACATATATCTTGACAGCCTAAATTTTTAAATTTCAAATGTTATGTTTTGAAGTGTTTCAATAATAAATTCGCTAACAAACAAATAAAAAGCCATTACAGATTACTTTTTCAAGCTCCAAATAGCGGGAGCTCAAGGTGAAAATAAATACAATTTTATGCTGTTAAGTAATTTGTCCCTGGGGTGCAACAGTGTGACCGAAAAAGTGTGCCGTAGTCTTACTATACAAATCCACAGATCCCCGAATCTTCAACGTTTTCAAGTATCGTTCCGCAGTTTTGTTATTGACTCATCAAAGTGTCCCAAAAGATCACATTTTCAAGAGGTATATCTAGAATAACATTTAAACATATTTTATTAAAAATATTTGAACAAAGTCTACAAAATACATACCCTTTCGTATAAATTAGCTCACAACACGCTTGTCAAGTCAGATTCTGTTGAACCGTTAAGACAGCACCAAGTCCATTCGCAGTTCGTCGTCTCAGTTTATGAGCTTCGGAGGTTCTATCATCCAAGATATTTAAGATAATCCAAACGTTCCTATCCTGGCTTGCGTGCGTCCGAATTGACGGAATAGCCATACTAGTTGCTAAAGCGAAGTGCCAATGAAAATAGTGCAAGAGTACAGAAACAGAAGAAGTGTAATAATGTGACAAAACTATACTCAAGGACGTGCAAGTGTACTTCGCAACCAATACAATCAAAAACTGGCAAAAAAAAATTAAAGGAAATTTCTTGTTACATCTTCATAGAGAATACAAGTCGCTAAGTGCAAGATCATTTATATCGAGAAGCGATTGTAGTGAACTTGTCATCATGTAGTGCCGTTCCTGAGACTAGACGGGATGTATTTGCACTTTAATATAAACTCACTTTATTTGCCAGTTTACTTATACTAAAACAGCGTGGTTGGCTTCTACTGATTTGCGAACTTATTTGGCGCGGCGGACTGGACTGCGGGATTTTAACTGATACAACAACTCTTTTCTAGCTCCGCGCGAGCTTCTTTTTATACGAAATAATTACATTGCGCTTATGGGCATATTTAGCCTATCCGCTCCGTTATGCATGATTACAATTAATTATCCTGCTCTATCTCCTGCATTATGCGTACGTGACTAATTGCGTACATTAGGTAATATCGTCCTTCCATGTGTAATATCCTACTGCGCAATTGGATGAACTCTATTAAATTTTCTCTATTTAACTAGTTGGTTCGGATTAGAACATATTGCACTTTTATGTCTAATATTTGTGTGCATCTAATTACAGTAATTTATGTTCTGATAATGTTTAATTTAAAATTTTATACTTGTAAAAACTATTTCTTTTGAGTGTGTTGGTGACTACGTTCACGTGCTATTTCATACGCTGTTTCATTCTGGCCTTAGTTACAAGTGTGCGGTTTGTGTCTAGGATGTAATGAATTTACTGCAGATTATTATAGCGGATGTTATACTAATAATTGAGTCTTTGCTATTCTAATCTAATTCTAATTTGCAAAGTATAATAGTGTCGGGTGTCGAACCTAAGCTTCACGATGAACAAAACCTAATATGCCTGACGTAGGAAACCTACGGTTATGGTAATCGATATTCAACAGATCGTGATCAGGCTAACAATGTTGTTGCCAGTGAATCTCGTGAACAAAATGTTCGAAAGGTTCCTGAAGTCAAGTCCAAAACTGAACAAAAAATTTACGCATAGAGTTTACACTGCACATATGCAAGAAGTGCAAGAAGAAGTACCCAATGCAGTACGCCTACACCTGGAAACTGTGATAATAAAGCACTATTATAACCAGCCAAACATGAAACAAAATAAATGTGATAGTGTAAGTGAAGAAACCATTAAGTCGACAAGTTATGTTTCTTATCCAATCCAATCTTATGCTTATATCCAATATGGATTGACAGGCGAGAATAGACCGGAGTCCCTACCAAATCTCTCGATCGACAGCGGCTTATCAAGCAGTTCAGATCTACGTATATTCAGGAACGAAAATTGTGATCTAAACTTCTAGCTATTCAGTACTTTAAAGTTGAAGTTCTCATTAGCTCCTGCTGTGAAGTAGCAGCATTTGCTCAATTTACAACACCCACTTAAGTTGACACAAACTTTGAGTCGTTTTCAATCAGCTGTTGTTGTACCACCTTTTGAGCTTCGTTTTAAGTCCTTTTCAATGAAATTTGTATTATTCTGGTATAATGTATTACCAAAACGGGAGAGAGAATGATGTCAATACTGACCACTCGGTATCTAGTAAATAAAGTATTGATCAACTTTGCTTTAAGCAATATTTGTTTCATTCCCAACAATCACTTACATTTTTGATCAGGATACCTTATAACCGCTCTTCTGAGCTTCAGCTTACAGGGTTTCCCACGATTTATTGGTTGATTTCCATCAATGTTTGGTGGGTTCCCATTTTTTTGTGCGATTTTTTGGCCGTTTTCCAGAATTTCCAATGGTCCAATTGTATTGATATCCAAACAGAAAATACCAATAAATTATTGGAACGAACCAAAACTCTATGAAGTACGATAAAAAAATCGTAGGAACGCACGAACAAATCATGGAAACTGACCAAAAACCGTAGGAAACTCTGTAAGCTATTTTTGCTGAACTACACTCTGTTTCAATTTAAACTGTTCGGATAAAACAACGCACTTGAGCAACTTTTTGATTTTTTAAATTTTCAAGGACTTCTTTATCCGTTATGTTTTTAAGATCAGAATATAACATCACGTATTGGACAGTGTTAAGAGTAGTGATGATAAGTGTTCCATTGAAAAGTTTTGTTAGAGTTTAGAACTTTATATAATTTTTTTTTTGAAGATCGGGGTTTTTAAAGGTACTTGGAACCGTTATTTATAAGTTTACTTTCTACCGGTCGTCCAACATGCTGTTGTAGACTTTTTCCGACGACAAACGGATCTGGTAGCGGCTCTCCTTCTTCAGTTGTTAACACCAGATACATCAACTCTCTTTACTCGCCGTTGAACCGTTCCGGGTAAGGCCTAGCCCAGGAAGTCGTACCAGGAGGTGGATTATCTAGCACTTGAAAAACAATCTGACAATTTAAAACGATTTGACTTTGATTCCTTGATAGTTTTAAATTGGAAGATTCTTTTGGTGGAGATATTGACTATTCAATTCAGCTTTGACTGAATTGCTTACGCTTTGGCTGTCCTGGTCATGGACTGCTTTCGCTGCATCCAAGCTAATTGAAGCGATCTCTTTTCACCTTATAGTAACAGTGAGTCCGCTACATCTGTATCTAACAGAGTAAGCGATGAGCCCGGAACTAAAAGGCATGCATAGTGACGGATTGCTCATAAACAAGGAGTGTTATCAGTAACATATAAAAAGTCAGTGTAACTGAAACTACTTAATATAACGTGAATACACCTTCACTTGGAGGCGTATTATCGGATAGATTAGTATCATCGTGAAGCATTTTATAATACTTCCTTACGCAATCCTTAATTCCGCGTACGCGTGCAGTTCGGCACTCAGTTCTCTTGTGGGTATTTGAACTCAAAATTCCTCCTTTGAGTATGCCAAACCCACAAACCATGAATTTTATCTGTACCAAACCATATTTTCTTCATCCACACTGTTTTTATAAAATCCATTAAGATTTGAATCGTGACATCTTTTAAACTGCCTAGCTCCCTTGCACATGGTTGCACAAATTTGGCTTGACAAAATATCATTGTTTCGATCGTTGGTCGAAAAATTCCTCCCCACGTGGTAAGACAAACTACTAGGCAACGTTTATCGTTAGACCTGTTTGGCCGTTCCTTACGTCCACTCGTATGTGGTACGAGTTTAGGTGATCGCTTTCGATGAAGGATTTCGCTGGTTCTAGGAGATAATTGTTTTTTGTATGTTCCCCGGATTGTGCACGTGAAGACTCCCTCTATCGGAATGCTCTTGTGCGAGATTCGTGTTCATTACTTCACCGGGCGTGTTCCCTTGTAATGATGTTTTGACAGGAGCTTCTTACTCGAGGCGGAATTTGCAGTGATTACAAGTTTGCTATTTATTTCGGATGAATCTGTGATGGCCTCCGATGTTTGATGAATCAGCGATCTCGGTTGGCCGAGTTGGGGGATTGCACTATTTGTAGGGCTGTCCATCCTTTCGCTATCTCTTGATGCGGTTGTCGATACTTGATTTGTATCGTAGATCGGGTTAAGTCAGCTTATAGTGTCGACTATCTGATTCAAACGGAAATGTGTCAAACAAAACCGCGCTACACGAACTGAAACGAAATCGGTATTATACAAGCTTGTTAGAGACTTCTTTCGTTGACTCGAGACATTGCTACCAAATTGATCTGAAATGGATTTGTTTGTCAAAACAAACTGCAACGCGTAACGCAGGAAATATCGTACCAATTTATAATTATTTCTACGTGTGGCACATTATTGTTCTTTAAATGTATTTGGCAATATCATGCAAAGTAGCGCTTGTGGTATTATTTTCTAATTTCTGTGAATTTTGTTATTCCCACCCTTTTTGCAGTGAATAATTACAAAAATCCCTTTTGAATGTAATTACATGCAATTCGTGTGGTTTAAATATATGTATTTAGTAGTTAAACCGTAAAACAAAACGCTTTCCGTAGCTTTAACCTGACGGAAAGCTGTTTGACAAAAAACGGTCTCCGTTTGAGTCAGGTAATGCAAATGACCTTTGTTCAGATCGATATATCAAACCAGAAACAAATCGAGTACTCTAACACGGATCATAATAGAAAATAAGCATTTTTGATACTTTTTCTCAAGCAGTTGAGTCACATGATCGGCACATAGATCTTGATGTAGCTATTTCTTCGAAGTCGGTTTTATTTATTCTCGAGGACATGGTTTTTTGACGATTTACCCTTCCTGGGACGTTTTTCTCCGATTTGCGTGTGTCGTCAGCAAGTTTTCTTTCACTCACGCTGCGACAGTGGAGCTTCGTAGCGTTCTTCGGTTTTGCGTCACAATCACTTGCACTTGAAACATGCGTTGAAAATAATGTTCATTAAAGCCCTGCCGGTTAACTGCCATTGCACTTTAACACTGAACTTGCGTTTATAGGGTAAGTGTACCAATAGTGGTGCAATTTGTTGTGGTACATATGTGTTTTAATGGATTTAAAGTGTCAGGTTCATAAAGATAAATTTATGAATATTTTAACGCATCGCAAATGGAATATGACTTATCTTCTCAATCACAACCATTTTTGCCATCAAACTTAACAAATTTCCAGAAAAATACATATTTTTGTAACTGTTTTGTTGTACCTTTAATGGTGGTATGGTTCCTATAGTCGTCGTATTTTGTTCCTACAGTGGTGGTAAACAAAAATACCTTCAAAACAGTGTATAATATCAATGAAACTTAGTTTCGACGCTATTTTCGTATGAATAGGAAGGATTGCTGCCATAATAACGATTTTTTGTAAAAAATGTATAAATTTGATTGATGAAACTATTGACTAAAGTACTGTATAACACCTGTCGTCAACCCTCCGCGGAACAGAAAGCTTGATTTGAGACCGATTTTTCATTCAGCAAAATAAACGAATTTTGGCCTTTTTGGTAAATTAACTACATAACACTCATTTCTGTTGCTTATTTTAGTACGACATGTCAAAAATATCCTCGAAAAAAATCTAAAACGACCTGTTTTTATTGATTTTATAACTATAACCACTATAGTAACATGCCTATTTCGTGTACCTATAATGGCACTATGGTAAAAAACACTTAATAATGCATAAATATGGTCAAAAGGCAAATAATTTTAGTAAAACAATGGAATTTTATAACAGTTATGTTGAAAAACTAGTAACTAGTAATCCGGAAAATAAATTTAGTACGGAAAGTAAATGTAAATATAATCGCAATAAAACACAAACAACAATTTCCCCGATAACATACATTGATCATGGTTGATCGCGACACATATACATAAGGGCATCTCTCAATAGGAGTAAGAGAAAATAAACACAAACATTTTAAACTTGATTGTTACCTTTATTCCTAGTGTTGCACAAACTTCACTCGCAGTCATGCATGATCCATGAGTATAGTCGCATCTCTCGATAAGAGATAATAAAATGAACAATTGAATATAAATATCACAATTCGAAATGAAAGCACAAACGCATCAGCAACCGAGTGCGACCTTACCTATGCAGGAGAAAAATATTAACGATACAGAATTTAACGAAGACCGATTAAATTACATTCATTTAAATGTTACAACGTAAGAATGATGAATAAAAAATAAAATCACTTATAGTTCAGACCCTAAACAGAAATCATCTTGAGTCGGTTCAATCCCTCTTTCGTGCAATTTCGTGGTGTCCGCCTTCACGTAAGTAATCAGTGTCAGGCTATTTCTGTTTGACCCAACAAAAGTAAATGGTGCTCGTCAAAGTTACTTGATGACATTATATATTTCACTAGCTGATTTACCCGGTTTCAGCTGGTTTTTTAATAAAAAAAATAGAAGAATTTGCAATACAGGAAATACAAAAACAACGATTACAATGATTACTATAATTTTATCCCAAAGCTTCGATTCATCTTATCGTAATAAGAGTATGTAATTAAGATCTGCTATGACAATCATCCGCTTGGGTACCTGATGACGCTTTCTCAATTGTTGTAAATAAAGTTGTTATCTCGCCGAGGTTTCAAGTGCTAATGTTTATTCCTTGTCAAATTCACTGCTCTTCTAATTCTTCTTATTTATAATTACGATCTAATCCTTTCTGTACTAATTACCCTAGTTGTCCTAATTCTAATTGTGCCATGCACATTGCCTACCGTAAGGCGTCAACAGTACCACTGAGTTTTTGGTTTACCACGGAGTTTATTGGACCCATATACCATATATCATATACAGGCACTACAACATATTAATGTGGACTGGAGGGCAATCGCGTATCTCTAATCTCAGCGTAAGTCGAATTTCGATGTTTTCGGTCAAATTATAGCTAAATTTCGTATCATTCTGCTTGAAGGGGTAGGTTTTAGCTATTAAATTAGTGATTTGATCTGATTTCATTAAATTAATTAAAATTTTGAAAAATTAAAAAATTAAAATTTTGTATCATTTAAAATAGTTTTTAAAATTTGACGTAAAGAGATTTTTTTTGAGTTTGACATTTGATGTGTCAAATTAGTATAATAACTGTCAGTATAAGTAAATCGTAATTAGTATAAGAAAATCGCGTAAAGCGAAATTGCGAATATCGTGTATGGCGTACATCGAGGAATACCTGTACCTTTTGAAATGGTTTTTAAAATCCGACCAAAGGAAAGTTATTTTGCATTTGACATTCGATCTGTCAAATTTGTACAATTAGCTAAAAAAATTAGAACAAAACGTATACCAAAATCGCGTATATATATGACGTATATATCGCGTATATCGCGTATATAAATATGGCGTATATCGGGGAATATTTGTACCCTTATACCAGCGCTAAAAAGCTATCGCAATTGCGAGGTCTCGTGCGAGCTCGCAAACTGCTCGAAATTGCTTGCGGGGTTTTAATACCAGTGTAAACTGCACTTAACACCGAGTTTTAAAACGCTGTATACAACACAACAACAATACTGCTCTTGGTATGGGATTGGAAAATTGCTAATATATTAAGTTTAGTGTAACTTATGAAAATGATGTGAGTCTTAAAACTTATTCTCATACCACCATAAGGTGTGTGCAAAGTTTCGATGAAAATGATCCAGCCGTTTCGGAGGTTGCTCACAACAAACACTGTGACACGAGATTTTTTTATAAATAGATAGCTTATGGATGCTGAATAGTGAAGTAGCAAGCAAGCGATTTCCTAACTCGATTCATTAAGCACCACAAATCAAATGAAGATAAAGTTACTCATGGTTCTGATCGGCTTACCCAGGTAATGGATCCCACCGCTAGCAAGCATTCCCATTTCATCGGAAAGTGATACAAAATACCTAATACAGATAACTACTGTGATAAATTTTCCATCGAAGATAATTACTTAAGCTTACTTTCAAAAACACATTTGCCCTTGCAGGCATATCCTACCCATTGCATCTTCCTACAGTTAACCGGAACATTCTCCATTGCTGACGAATTCTAACGTTTAGGATTGTTATTAAATTTCCGACGCAGCTAAGCCTATGATAAATCGACTATATTCGTCAAATTTTTAAGTAAAATGTACAGGGAGATTTTTGTCTTCTCGCAGTTTCAGGGATAAATTCAAAATACCATTTGTAGGGTGTTCTAAAAGCAATTCTTACCAATGAATTAACCGTCATGTGTACAACCGCCTACCCGGGTACGTCTCGCATATTTATTCCAAAATAACTTTGGATTTATATAAAAAATCCAAATCTCATGTGCAAAATATAAAAAATATCAAAACTGCTTAAATATTTTTTTAAATTATGTAAGTTTATATACCCTTCACATGTACAACCGCCTACCCGTCTAGGCCATATATTTTGTATGGAAGAATTATGTTTTTCGTTGTTAAAAGCGTATATCTTTTGAATTATTTGTTAAATTTGAATAAAAATTGTCTTACAGGGTCACAATAATGTTTTATAACATATCGTTGTAAAATTAGAATTTTAAAAATCCTATCAATATTTTTTTCAATCAAAAATGTGCTGTAACTCTATAACCCCAACCGGCCTTGCCGCATGTTTTGAGAGGATGCTTATGTCTTTTTCTTTTCTTACAAATGTTGTATTACAGTGTAACAATATTTTTATATTAACACTGAAATCATCTCTTTTAAAATGTTACCAACCACTACAAGCAAACGAAATAGAATTGGCTGAAAGTTAACACACACACATTCATACTTTTGTCATAATGTTACTGCCGAATAGGGATAGGTGTTTTGGAGCGCACCACTGGCTCCGAAGTCGGCTCTGCACTCACGGCTCCATAGCCGGATCCACACCCACGGTTCCATAGCCGGATCCACACCAACAGTTCCGGAGCCGGCTCCGTATAAACAGCCCCGGAGCCGGCGACGAATCAAAGGCTCCGGACCAACGGCTCTGAACTAACGTTTCAATAGAGACGGCATAGCCTAAAAAACGAATCTATCTTCTCGCAAGTGTAGAAGCTAACACCCGATGTGATTGTGTGATTGTTGAACAATGTTCAACACTTATCAATTTTTTTATAGATTCCTTTCAACATTATTTACTCACCTATTTATGGATCTTCCCGATTGAAACTTTATTCAAAATGATTTTTTGGTGCAATCTGTAAAAACCGGCTTCGGAGCCATGAGTGCGGAGTCGTTGGTGCGGAGCCGGTTTCGGAGCAGCTGGAGTGGAGTCAGCTTCCGAGCCATGGGTGAGGAGCCGGCTCCATTGGGTTGGAGTGGAGGAGGTTCCGAAGTTGTCTGAAGCCGGCCGGAGCCAGTTTTTAATAAAACATGATGGCCATATTTTAACTTTTGAACTGAACTTTTGAACTTTTTTCTGTGAACTTTTGAAAGAAACGTAAGTAAAACTTAGAAAAAGACTAGTCATCCACTTAAAACATGCGGCCTGGCCAGTTATGGTGGTGGAGTTAGAACATATTTTTGATTGAAAAACATCTTGATAGGGTTTTTAAAGTTCTAATTTTACTACTGTTTATACACAAGAGTTAGTAGCTGCGGCAGCTGCAATGCTATAAATAGCGAATATAATAATTAGCTAATTGAACCATTATAAGAGATGATAATGCTATAATTAGAGTGCCATAATTTGGCGGCCATCAGCGCGTTGGTTGGTGTGCGTGAGAGGGCAACAGCAGAAAGGTCGCCCGAACAGCGGGAACCTTCTTCCACGAACGGCAACAGCAGCGATCGGACGCGCGCGCAATCCGCTTAGATTATAAGTTATTTGTTAAAATAGAATTATATGCAGAAAAATACCGCAACGTCCTACCCTAGACTGATCAACTACGATATGTTATAAAACATTATTATGAACCTTTAAGACAGTTTTCATTCAAATCTTACAAGAAATTCAAAAGATATACTCTTTTAACCACAAAAAACATCATTGTTCCATACAAAATGTATGGCCTACCCGGGTAGGCGGTTGTACGATTACGTAAAGTTTTTTGGTCGTACACAAGACGGTTAAAGCCAGAATTTAACATACTGTGCAGGAATTCGCAACATTATGATTGTTATTTTATAAAGAGATTTTAAGCCTACTGGCTTTATTCACCTCTGCTATAACTGGTTAAAACCTAACAACCTTCTTATGCAAAGCTCCACAAAGATCGACAAACGCACCCGTTATATGGCTAGAACAGTTTAAACTCTCCAGAACCTTTGTAAAAACACTAAAAGCGCAGCATAGGCACATAATGACAAATACCTCACTCCGATACAATGTTTAAATTGCACCTCATATCAATAACCTTTAATTGGGACAAAAACACATTCCAAAAACAAATGTACGAAACCTATTGAGTATGAATAAAACCAATTCTGACCGTGGAAGTCAGATTCATTCGAACTGTCAAGATAGGACGTTCTTCTTCTTCTTTGGCACAACAACCGCTGTCGGTCAAGGCCTGCCTGTACCCACTAGTGAAGTGAGCTTGGTTTTCAGTGACTTTTTTTACCATAGCAGGATAGTCAGTCCTACGTATGGGGGTCGGACTATTCGGGACTTGAACCCATGACGGGCATGTTGTTAAGTCGTACGAGTTGACGACTGTACCACCAGACCGGCCACCAGACCTGATAGAACGTTACGCTGCCCAAAAACATCGCCTTCCAACTTATTTCATGAGTTTAGCTATGTCCCCCTTCCCAAGGTAAGGCTGAAAATCCAACGTTTTTCAGTAAAGGAACCCCCTTTCCGGTTTTCTATGCTCGCCTGGTCGATCTAGTGTCAAAAAGTCCGCTTCGAACAAAATGTTATTGTACCTCGATGCATGTCAGCGAAACACTGACCTACCTCGACGGTACTCGATATACAGTTGTACCGCATTCAAAATCGAACTCTTTACATGGCGACCGTTCCCATCTTTCGAATCCATTACACTGGATCAGTACACCGTCGAAGACTCCGAACAGAATTGGCAACTGCGAGCTGTTAACTGAGCAACTGAGAACCTCAAGGCGGTTGACGATGTTTCCGAGTATGCCGAATTTAGCCACATTTTTGCAGGTACAGCCAGACCTGATACAATGCGCCATATCCACTGCCGAAATATTTTCCCTAGTGGACATCGAGTACTCTAATGCTTTCGATGTCCTAAACAACATACTAGTAAACGTGAACCGATTGAACAACGAATAACGAACGGTGTACGATGTAATTACCGCAGCAGGGAACAAGTACGGTTTGACAGAACAATCCAGTGGAGAGGAGACACACAATGGATAGATATATTTCCTTGATGGACCTGGTGGCACCGGGAATCCGTTTCGGCACGAATCTATTCTTACGTGTCACCAATCAAAAATTGCAATTGCAGTGGCTTCGAGTGGAATTACTACTACTGACCGGGGGACGTACGCTACACTCTACATTCAAGGTATCGTTCAATCGGGACGCTTCCAGTTCCTGTAACACAGTCAGCACAGGCTGAATTGATGCAACATGCATCATTGATCCTAGGGAACGAGGCGTCCATAAGCAGCGGCTATGCTCTAGAACAGGGGTCTCCAAACTACGACCCGCGGTCCGCATGCGGCCCTCAAGAGCCTTTAATGCGGCCCGTGAGGTCTGGTTTAAGGTTAAATTAAAAAGCTTTCTTTTCTATCTGACTATTTTTTATACTCCCAAAAGATGAAAACCAAAATTTAATAAAAGAAAGCTGCAGAAATTTGATATATTTCAATAGTACTTTCTTATTAAAACAAGATTTGAACTTCCACTCATTCTAAAGGTAGCATCAAAATGGTCCTCAACAAGGTTGATTGTGAAGCAAAGCGGCCCGCGGGCTGAAAAGTTTGGAGACCCCTGCTCTAGAATAAGGGTGTCCAAACTTTTCAGTTTGCGGACTGCATTGCCTCACATTATGCGAACGTTTAACTTTCGTATTTATAAGAAAATACTAACATAATATTGAAAAATTCTAAAGCTTTCTATTATTTAAACTAGGTCTACGTCTTTAAAAAGCAAACCATTAGATTTTCTTTAAAAATAGTCACAATAACTAACTGTAACCAGAATTCAATAGTTGAACGTTCAATAATTATCAATTAAAAAGCATGCGTTTGTACGGAGACACAGGTTTTGAAAAATTTACAAAAAATCTCATGGCATGCCGAGAAAAAATTCAGAAATTGTTTGTATGGAAAATCATGGAAACGTCAATCAGTGAGTTCAGACTGTATTTAATTTAACCTTCACAAATTTGCCACGGGCCGCCTTTAGGGTATTGCGTTTGCGGGAAGAAGGGGGAAAACAAGTGTGTGTAGACAGCCCAGACTGTTCAAGATGCAGAAGAGTTCGTAGAATCTCTACTCTGCATCGGCAAGAATCATAAGGCATACGGAATACGACATTACCGGGATTCGGTAAGGCGTGAATTATTTATTTCAAAAGGTACACCATCCCCAACTTAATTTATAAAATATCAAAAAAAAAAAAGAAAACTAAGAAAACATAAATCTATATACTGCAATGTATGTTATACACAATGTAAGCACACAAAAAATATTTTACGAAGGATCCAAAAACAAAATGGTTGATTGAAGTGCAATTCTTATATGTCCCCCAATAAACGTTGCGTAGCCCTGTAGTCGGGCCATTTTAACTAGTTAAAACAAGATTTAAGCGTTTACCCATTAGCTAAATGTATCGTTAAAATTACTATTATTTGCGAAGCAATACAGTCAGCGAAGTGAAACGTTTGGAAACCCCTGTTTTAGATCAATTGTAAGCATTGGTGCGAAAAAGATAAGAACAACTTCCTGATAAATTATATGAGAACGTTGGCAGCTTTTAAATCCACCAGCTGTTTTGATTTGAGAGGCAGAACGTACTTTGTAGCCGGCTGACATCATCGGGGTAGTGGTTTACTTGTTCAGTACATTTGGCTTTCAGTCGTATTGCCAGTAACGATATCATACAAAAAAGAGTGCATAAATCTAGCGCACCCGAATGAGAGCCTGTGAAACAACTGATACGCTCTCGCATTATCACTCTCGTGGAGAGTGACAGAACGCTTATACCCAAGCGAGTCAACACGCTCGAAAGTAGCAAGGAAAGTAGAAATGAAGTAGCCTTCTACTTCCCGTTCTACTTTTGTTGCTTAAAATCAGAAGAATGTAGAACATCTGGGTTCCAGGAAAGAGCAAAAAAATGAGTTCTCTCGTGTACACCCCACACACACGCACGCGACGACTCACTCTCACGCGTACTCTTGTTCTACGCCCCTCCTCCTTCTCACTCGCCCCACAGATCTATTTTTAGAACATCATTCACTTCCATCGACGGCGGTCGATGTGACGATGTGTGTCGTCGCGTGTGTGTTGTCGATTTGGTCAGAAAAACTTTTTTCTTCAGACCAAATATCTCTGACTTGGAGCGTCGGCGTTCCGATTGAACCATCACGACTTTGATCAGTGCGCGCGGTTAAAACGACCTTTTGTATTATGTTGTATGTAGCGTGCGCGCCAAAATTGTAAGAGTGCGCGGAGAGTGAATGTGGTTTTTTGGGGGTGGGGGAATGAGATACAGAGACAAATTTCGCTACACATTAACACATACATTCTCACTGCACGGGTTGAACTGTGAATACTCAGTTCTGAGAGAATATAGTCGAGCGCTCGCGCATGAGTGCAAGCAAGCGCGGAATAGAGGATAGAGGGAGACAAACGATTATTTTGCTCCAAGCTTTCTACTTTTGTCCCGTTGGGTAGTAGCTTGCGGCAACGGACGGAATTTCACGGGCCTCGTGTGCTCTGACCACGGGAAGTGCTATTCTAAAGAGTGCTAGTGAAAAGTGTAAAGAAAGGCAAATAGAGTTACCATAATTACTTAATACTTACAAGTGTAAATTTATTATTAATTTCTGATCAGTGGCTATTTAACACGAATCGAAACTAAAGTAAGACCTACATTCAGGTGACCACTTAACGTATCGAGCGAAAAGTTGTATGAGATATTCTAAACCAGAGAAGGATTGCAAAGCAAATGTACTTATAAGCGGGAGGGGAAATCATTTTCTCGGGGCCTTACGCGGCCGATTAGTTTGCGTACTGCTTGATCAACCCCTGGTTCTGAATGACCGATGTTCACCGGTTCTCATTTAGAACTCTTACAATCCAACATTCAACCAAATTAAATCATCACGGATGTTGCACCATACAAACGAGAACGAACGGATCTCCCATTGAAAAGTGAGTAACGTCACCAAAATTTTCACCCAGTTCGTCAAACGGAGTCCACGTTCTGGCCACTTGTCTTTTATGTCGTTCATCTAAAGTAGTGTGTAGCAAACTTTTGAGGTAAATGGTCATACGTAGTAAATGATCAAAAGCCGCGGTCCAAAAGAATGCTATTTTTCTTTTTTGCATTTAAATTGTGACATAAAAATATAGGAAATGAAAAATTGGTTCATGACATGAGCTGTATCTCGTTCGACATGCGTGTAGTGATGTGGTAATCCGGAACGCAGTCATAGATCAACTCCGACTCCGGTGCGCAAAATATGACTCTGACTCCAGATCATATCCTACTCCAGATCATTCGGATGGGTCCGGTTGAGTCTGAATCAGTCTGAACGGGTCCGGTAGAGTCCGGGCGAGTAGTTTAGGGTTACGTAGCAATTACTAATTTCCAAAATGACTGTCAATTATCATTTGAACCAGGGGTGTCCAAACTTTTCAGCTCGTTGGCCGCATTTCTTCAAAAATAAGTTCGTTGAGGGGCATTTGACGCTACGTTTAACTGATGAGTGATCGTTTAAATCTCATTTTTATAACATAATACTAACGAGACTTGTACAGTTTTGTAATACTAAATGTTAGAAACTGCCGCTCTAACTAAAATAGAAAACAAAGTAAATTCTTTAGGCTAACACTTAAGGTGCGCCAAAAAATTAGTTTTTTCCTTTATTTCCTTCGTATCTTCGTTCGTATGTATTTTTGACCGCAATGAACCAGTTTCCGCGTTTTTTCTCCTTTTTTATCTGCTTGCGCACATACAAAACATAGCCTCAGCTGACAGTCCATTGGAAACCTTACAACAGTTTCCAACACTAAAACTTGATTTTTGTCTAAGACAGGTAAAGAATACAATTTTATTTAAAAACGTCATAACTCCTGGGCCAGATGGCACTCCGTCCGTAGTTTTTCAGCGATGTAGTAGTTTCTTCATCGCACCACTACTACACATTTTTAAAGCATCTTTGAATTCTGGCACTTTTCCCGACCTATGGAAATCGTCAACAATGTTCCCAGTGCCACTCCAAGTCAAACCGTCAAGCAGCGCATACGACTTAAAGCCTATACACATTTCCAAACCGTTTTTTTTTCAATCGGAGCAATAAAATAAAAATTACGAAAAATAATACAAAGTGTTTTTTTTTTGCTTAGTACAAGAAAAAAAAAGTGGTTAAGTCCAAAGAAGAAGATGGGGGTCGTGAACCCGGGAGGAAGCAGGACTTTCGGGTCCTACTTCATTATATTGGGAGAACCGGAAATCGAGGAAAGAAAAGGAAAATAAGAGGGGAGCGAATCAACCTCAACTTCGACGAATCGACCAGGACTGAAGACGTAAATACCTGGTATTGAAAGTGATACTAAGGGTAAAAGCCAGGCAAAATACAATCCTTTTCTGTTTGCGAAAGCAACCTAGATGGTGTTGTGAGGGAAGCCATTGCAAACAACAATGCTACAGGATGGTAAAATCATTATGCGCTTAAAAAACCAAACCGAAGCAAATACATTAAAAAAGCTCAATCTTAACCACGGTACTGATAATATCAAAGTGAACATATATGAACATAAAACTCTAAACAGCACTAAAGGCATCATCATATGTGACGCCTGCAAGTTTTTATCGGAAGAAGAGCTTTTAGAAGGTCTTCGACCCCAAAAAGTCACCGATGTTTACATCATGAAGCGAAAGGGACAAAATGGGGAAACATATAACACACATACCGCCATCATCACTTTCAAAACTACAGTGCTGCCCAGAAATATAGAGATAGGATATTTCACGGAAAGGGTAGAACTTTTTGTACCCAATCCGATGAGATGCATGACATGTATGCGTTTTGGCCACACAAAAAATAATTGCTCTAGGGAGAAAACATGCGCAAAATGTGGAGAAAATTACCACGCAATTTGCAATAACCCACTTAAATGAAGTGAATGCGGAGAAAACCATTCGGCCTTAGACAAAGAGTGTCCTATATGGAAGGATGAAGTGGAAATTAAAAAAATACAGTTAGAGAAACGTATTACCATGAGGGAAGCAAGACAAATTAGATGCGAAACAGTCCCATTAGTACCACGCAAATATACAAACGAAAAATATTCAACAATAGTAACAGGATACACAAACGTAACACAAAAAAGAAATTTAGAAATGACAAGCGAAGAAGATGAAAATAATAAAAACTCCAACGGAGATATAAAAAGAAACAGAACAACTACATACAATCGAAAATCAGAACAACAAAACAAAAATGAGTGAAAATGAAATTTATTTCAGTGACACAGAAGTAAAAAATCTAGAAATTGGTGAGCATGATACATCCCCACAAAAACAATACACTGAACACATATAATTACTCATATGGATAATTTTAAAATAATCCATACTAACATACAAAGCCTGAGAAGAAACAGAGAAGAACTAAATCATATACTACATGAGGAAAAATTTCACGTAGCATATCTACAAGAAACTTGGCTTAAAAAAGATAAAAAAATACCATAACAGGATACAATATAATACGATCAGACAGGGATGACGGATAAAAAATAAAACTTACACTTGCACTCCCACCGACCACAACAAACGACAAACAGCAATAGACTTGACCTTCATTTCAAAAGACATCTACCCAACCACTAAAAAAGAAATATTGGAAAAACATATCGGAGCCAGCAACCACAAAATAATAACAATAGAAATACAAAAACAAAAAACTGCACCTGTCAATAATACTATAATCAATATTAACAAAGTAATAGAAAACATCAAAACCTTGAAAGGAAAAGATGTTAAGAACATAAAACAACTCACAAAAAATATCAACAAAATAATATCAAACAGCAAACAAAAAATAAAATTTCGCTTAAAATCATGGTGGAACAAGACACTAAGACAGGCACTACAGGATAGAAATGAAGCCAGACAAATTTTTAATACCACTAGAAATATTACACACGCAATCGATTTAAGAAAAAATAGCAGTACTCAAAGTAAAAATCAAACGAACCAAAATAAAACAAACAGAAAAAACATAGCAAACATTAACTCTAACTCAAACATCAAAGAATTATGGGATTTACTGGGAAGAATAAGCAACAACAACATCCAAAATCAGGAATCAAACTTGATACACAATGAAGAAAAACTAGCAAAAATATTTATGAACCTTAATTTTACTAAATACAAAAATCTAAATTTAGACTACATATAGATCCAACTTTTCCCATGAATTATGAACTAATCAATAAAGATTTGTGGAAAAAAATTCTTAAACAGAAAAAATACGGCACCCGGAAACGACAAAATTACATATCAAATGCTGAAATACATAAATGAAGAAACATTAGAGAAAATAATACAAGATGGAAATAACATGTGGGAAAAATAAAAAATAAGCAAAGATTTAAAATCAATTAGAATAATAGCAATACCTAAACCGAATAAAGACGTGAACAACCCCAATAATTACAGATCAATAGCATTATTACCAACCCTCATACACATTTTAAATTCTGCAGTATTATTCAAACTAAAACAATTCATAGAAACCAAAAATATATTACCTGAAAACTCCCTGGGTTTCAAAAATAAAACAAAACGATAAACCAATGTATA
This sequence comes from Anopheles merus, assembly GCF_017562075.2. Lineage (NCBI taxonomy): Eukaryota > Metazoa > Arthropoda > Insecta > Diptera > Culicidae > Anopheles > Anopheles merus. The sequence continues at coordinate 7,148,195 of NC_054085.1, forward strand.
AACCTTTTTAACAACCATATCAAACACAACCAAAGACAGGATAGACTTTGCGGTGCAATATTTATAGACATAGAAAAAGCATACAAGAAAGTAACAACTAAAATTCTAATTGAAAAAATGATAGCAGTAAACATACCACTACAAATCACCATATGGGTATACTCATTTCTCAGAAATAGAAATCTACAAATAGAAAGTAACAAAAAAATATAAAACATGTCAGTGACCGACGGATTACCTCAAGGAGACGTCGTGTCCCCATCACATTTTAACATCTACACCAAAGACATACACAAAATCATAAACGACACCCAGGAAAATGTCATAATTCAATATGCAGATGATTTTGTAATCCTTAGCAGTGGAAAAAACGAAAACGAACTCAAAAATAACTTGCAAAAAAGTCTAGACTCCTTCACTTAGGAAATTGAAAAATTAAATCAAGTCATAAACATAAATAAAACAAAATTCATGATTTTTGGAAATAACACTCACAATATCCAGCTCAACATAAAAAAACATACACATAGAAAACACAAATACGTACAAATACCTGGGCACAATAATAGACAAAAAACTAAACTTTAAAAAACACATAGAACACATAAGAAAAAAAACCCACAACAAGATTAAATTTATTTAAAATAATAAGCGCTAAACAAAACAACTTAGGTCCAGAAAACAGCCTAAAAATATACCGGGCAACAATTAGAAATATATTCTGTTTCTAATATAATATATATATATATATATATATATATAATATAGAGCTTCATACATATCAAACAGCTAAAATACAAGCAGAAATTTTTTGGATCCCATTACATGTGGGAATTGATAGAAATGACAAAGCCGACGACCTAGCGAAAAAGGGGACTCTCTCAACTTGTGCTTGTTACAGAATAAAATAAGATATACAGACGCTATCCAAACATTTCGAAACGAAATGGAAAAAAAACACTCAAAAATGGTTCATAAACACATCAAGAGAAAAGGGGAAAAATTCTTAGAATTCCAAAAAGAATTTAGATTTAGTTGAGGCACAAAGGAATTAATTTAAAAGGAAATGAGATAAAATAATAAACAAGATTTTAGCAGGACATGACCTATCTGAATTTACACACAAAATGAAAATAACAGATGACGGTACGTACTATATATGCCAGACCCCTAAACAGGAAGACATAAAATTTTCGAATGCCAAAAATGCAAACGTGTAAGAGATATAACCATACAAAATCTGAAAAACAATCGGTTAGAAAAAAGTGGGAACACTTGTAAACAAATATTACAATTCATAGCAAAAAACCACATAACATTATAGTTACAACAGAAAAAATACACTACAACATTATACTTATACATTCGATTATTTAATTTACCTCATAATTTATATTATTTATTTATCTATTATTTATTTCCCAAAAATTCTGTATACAACACAGATCTCCCCCATGTTTTTTTGTTTTTTGGCATCACATATGTACACTACATAGTTACTTAACTTCATGTATTAACACTACTATAAGTACACTACTTCGTAGTACAGTCGTCATCTCGTACGACTTTAACAACGGTTGTTGAGCCAAAAAAAAAATATATATGTATATATATATATATATATATATATATATATATATATATATATATATATATATATATATATATATATTATATATATATAATATAGATATATATATATATATATATATATATATATATATATATATATATATATATATATATATATATATATATATATATATATATATATATATTATATATATATATATATATATATATATTGATCTAATGATTTTAAATCTTTGCTTATTTTTATTTTTCACATGTTATTTCCATCTTTTATTATTTTCTCTAATGTTTCTTCATTTATGTATTTCAGCATTTGATATGTAATTTTGTCGTTTCCGGGTGCCGTATTTTTTCTGTTTAAGAATTTTTTCCACAAATCTTTATTGATTAGTTCATTATCCATGGGAAAAGTTGGATCTATATGTAGTCTAAATTTAGATTTTTTGTTTTTAGTAAAATTTCTTCATTTTCATTTCTTCATTGTGTATCAATTTTGATTCCTGATTTTGGATGTTGTTGTTGCTTATTCTTCCCAGTAAATCCCATAATTCTTTAATGTTTGAGTTAGAGTTAATGTTTGCTATGTTTTTTCTGTTTGTTTTTTGGCTCGTTTGATTTTATATATATATATATATATATATATATATATATATATATATATATATATATATATAATATATATATATATATATATATATACATAAATATATATATATATATATATATATATATATATATATATATATATATATATATATATATATATATATATACACATATATAGGGTGTTCCAGATAAATTTGACACCTGGCCTTTGGGTTTATATCTCAGGGTTGAGTTGACGTATCGAAATGATTGATATGCCATTCGATTGCTTAAAGTTGTGCGAACAAGTGAAAAAAATGTCTAGCTCCGTAAATATGTGGAACCCGTCCGAACTGTACAAGCGCGTAACGTGTGTTATGATGGTTCGTGCCGGCCATACGAATGCCGAAATTCGGAAGGCGGCGATGTGTTCGCTGAACACCGTAAAAACAATACGGTGGCCAATGGGCGGCCGTACGTTTGGCAGCAGGATTCTGCACCATGCCATACGGCCGTAAAAACACGCCGATGGCTCAACGCCAATTTCGACCGGTACACCAGCACCGACGTTTGACCACCCAACTCCCCTGACCTTAATCCTATGGATTATTTTGTGTGGGGCACAGTTGAGCGGGGCACCAACAGGGCGTCCTGCAATACCAAAGCGGAGCTGGTGGCCAGAATAAAGGCCGTGTTTGCGGCCATCCCCAGAGACATGGTTGTCCGGGCTTGCGCGCGGTTCCGGAAGCGGGTGCAGGCGGCCATCGACGCGGAGGGGGGGTACTTCGAATAAAAAATGCGGCAAACATGGTAAGCTAAACTTTGTAGAAAAATATTTTTTTAATAGGTTAAACGTACCTATAGTGGTGCTAGTACCAATAGTGGTGATATTGCACTAAAATGCGTCTCATACGATAAATTAACAGTAGTTAAGTTATATACTATAGTGTGAAATGTTCTCTAGCCTTTTACAAAGAATTTAAGAATGAAATGGAGCCATTCCGTTTCTTAGTGACCGAAAAATCCATTACTTTGTGAAAGGTATCAACATTTTTCCAAAATCCTTAGGATTTCATAACGATTCTCATATTTTTGTTAACGTTCTAAATGACCACATAACAACGCAATTATTAGTGTTTTAACATAAATGTTATCAAATGATATTGTTTTAGTCAAAATCATTGGCTTTTGATCATATTTACGTGTTTTTAAGTGTTTTTTACAATAGTGCCATTATAGGTACACCAAACAGGCATGTTCCTATAATGGTTATAGTTATAAAATCAATAAAAACAGGTCGTTTTAGATTTTTTACTATAGGAACATAACTAGGAAGATAACTACTATAGGAACACAATACGACCACTATAGGAACCATACTACCATTATAGGTACAACGAAGCTGTCACAAAAATATGCATTTTTTCGTAAATTTGATGTATTTCATGGTAAAAATGGTTGTGATTACGAAGATAAAACATATTTCAATTGCTATGTGTTAAAATATTCAGAAATTGTCCTTGCTGACACTTCCTGAAATCCATTAAAACACCTCGGTACCATCACAAATTGCACCACTATTGGTACATTTACCCAATTTAACATAAATTTGATAAAAATTTCTTTTTCACTGTCTGAAATTTGAAACTGTCAAATTTATGTCGAACACCCTGTATATATATACACACACACACATATATATATATATAAATATATATATATATATATATATATATATATATATATATATATATATATATATATATATATATATATTTACCCATATATATATATATATATATATATATATATATATATATATATAATATATATATATATTAATATATATATATATATATATATATTTACCCATATATATATATATATATATATATATATATATATATATATATATATATATATATATATATATATATATATATATATATATATATATATATATATATATATATATATATATATATATATATATATATATATATATTTACATTTATATATACATATATACATATATACATATTTTAAACTTGCTCAAATTCAACTCCAATCAAGCAGTCCAAACGGCATGACAACCCAATTGTAGATAATAAAAAAAAAAACAAAAAAAAAACACACACAAAATATATAAAATAATAACGACAAAAACAAAACCAATTTTTTCTTATACACAAGTACAAAAATGTTTTCACCATAAAAGTAAAAAAAACTTAATTACAAAACAAAAACTCCGCAAAACAATTAAAATGAATACATGAATAAACGAACAAACAAATAATATTTGTACATAAACCAAACCGATACAAGGAAAAAATACAAATATAATTAACGGAAAACTCAAAAGCCACCAAAGAAGAAACCAAAGAAGAGAACACATAAAAGGAGAATGGACCCTGAATCCCCCTCCTATAAACAGGTCAAAACTCTGATTATGGCTCCGTATGATGGAAAACATAGGAGATTATTATCCCATCAAACCTACTAAGAAGAAGAAGAAGTTCGCAGTGCATAAGTGCACAAGTGTATCATTGAAAACTATCGTGGCATCACATCCATGTGTGCTGGAGCAAAGATTTTCGAAATTGCTGTTCATAAAGCTCTACTAGAAAAATGCAGGTCGGTTATTTCATTTAACCAACATGGTTTTGTTCCCCAGCGCTCTACTACTACAAACCTGTTAAATTTTGTATCATCATGCATGCGCTCCTTTGACTGTTGGCTTCAAGTTGATACGCTTTATACCGATCTTAAAGCGGCCTTCGATAGTGCTAACCATAATCTACTTGCCTTGAAGCTTTTACACATTTGGTTTTCTCAGCATACAGTATCATGGATAAGTTCGTTCGAAAATAGGCGTGATCAAGTCAAAATCAAGAACACTAATTCTTCAAAATTTATTAGCTCTTCTGGTGTCGCGCAAGGCAGTAATTTAGGACCTCTTCTATTTAATATATTTATTATTGATTTAACGTATTGTGTGCCGCCTGATACTTGTTTAATGTATGCGGACGACATCAAACTCTTTTTACCGGTTAAGAGTCCTAACGATTGCATCATCCTTCAAAATATTATAAATGGGTTTGGTACTTGGTGTCTAAAAAATGATCTAGAGTTAGCCCTTGATAAATGTTTCATTATTACGTTTCATAGACTAAAAAAACTATCAAGTATAATTATTCGTTTTTAGGCAGTGTGTTAGATCGTCGCCAGGAAGTCTGTTATCTAGATGTTACACCAGACTTTAGTTTAAATTTCTGTCTACATATTGACAACACTGTTAGCAGGGGATACAAGATTCTAAATTTTATCTTTCGACAATTCTGTGACTGTAGTGATGTCTTGTGTCTTAAATCGTTGTTTACTTGTCTTGTGCGCTCGTGCGTAGTGTACTGCTCGGTACTATGGTCCCAGAACTTCACTACGACGATTAACAGAATAGAGGCAACCCAAGCGACAAATTCGACATGCTTTCTCGCTCTCTCAGGTTTACTGATCTTTTGGGTAGAATGAGAAAGCATGTCGATTTTGTTAGTTGGGAATACAACGGAAGTTTACAAGACTTGCTTTAAAATGCGACAAATTCAGAAGACTTACAACCATGCCAAATTATCGCTCGCGTTGCCTTCTGCTTGGCCTACAGACGCTCGAACACCGTTTTAAGATCAACCAATGTGTATTAGTAGCCAAAATAAAAAAAAAACAGATTAGATGTCCTTTATTTACTAGAGAAGATCAATATCTACGCGCCATCGAGACCTCGTTCTCGCTCTCGTAACTTACTTGTCGGCCAGAACAGGCGTACCTTATATGGATACAACGAACCGTTACTAGCTATGACAAGGCAATTCAATACATGATCCCATTACTTTGATTTTAGTTGTGTCATAACGCCTGACAGATTGACCCTACCTGGCTGTAGTTGATAAATGTCATTGCTTACATCTTATTAACTCAATTTGTTACTTTCCTTTGCATCAACTCCTTAAAAACCTCGTGTAAACTTTTGGGACTAAGTAAAGAGAACTCAATACATAATAGCATATTTTCGCTCGCCTTGACTATAATTCAGGATAATTGACGACGGTAAAAAGTACCTATAACGCAGGAAGAACGCAATTGCCAAACTTGCATGAAAAATACCTGAAAATTTCGGCAGATGTTGACCACGAATATCGAATAACTGTTTATATAATGTTCAATCGTTTTAATTTTAATCTACTCAGTATAATCTATTTAATTTTAATCGTCCTGGACGACTCCAGACTGCCTAGGACGACTCCGGACGGCTTCGGACCATTCCTACTAACAAAGTAATAAGGCACACAGAGTGAGGACATGCTAATTTCACTCCGAGGACATGAAGCGCCACGTATGTCGTGATAATTGTGATCATAAAATTCACAAAATGTCATCTTCAAATTCAAAAGGTCATAATATGACCAACATCTTGTCGAAAAAAGTCATTAACTTGATCACACGTCACATTGTCTAAGTGACTCACACCTGTGATCATTACAGTAGAGTACGCGACGCTGTCACAGATTTTGTTTCAGTCATGAGATTTGATGGTAGTGACATTTTGCAGCTTTGGTCAAAGTCAGAAAAGGTGCTGGCAAAGTAAGTGACAGTGATTTGTTGTAAATGTCTACCTAGTTTTGCCACTAATCACGCGAACAATGTGAGTATCTGATCATCACAATGAGTGCGTAATACTGACATAAATTTAGTTGCAGTCAGAGTTTTTTATGATATTGAAGGTGATATTTTGAGACATTGGTTCCTTAGAGGTAAATTCCTAGTTTCTCGAAGCGTTTTCTTCAAATACCTTAAATAAGGTTATTCCGATGCTATAAACCAATCACCAACTAGAGAAAGTATATAAATAAGCGAGAACACCGGTCAAAATAGTAGCCATTCGTTATGCTATTTTCGATCGGCGCTAATGAGGCACTTCGCGAACCCCAATATCTTGCCAATAGTTGGACATCTTTAATCAACAAAAAGTGGAAACACTGATATGACATCGTTCAGGAATAGATGAGATATTCTATGGAATTACAAATATCAATTGTTGAATGGAAAATGGCTTAAACTATTAACTAGTCCCTCAAAAAATACTGGGGTCGTGGACTATTCGCGGAGTAATTTCCTAAAAGGAAGTTCTAGACTGTTGTTCTGTAAGCTGGAGCAACGTCAGCTGTTAGTGCGTGATATTTCAATAATGCTTTAGATGCTGCATTCTACGATAGATTACAAGCGCCGCTTACAATTTGTAAATTCATGGCTGAAAGAACTGTCGTTATATTTGGCCTAGAATTGGTTTATGTACGTACCATGATGTGGAAAGCATCAGGATATGTTAAAATACTATAAACCTCTTCAATTTACAACGTTTTTTATAGGTATCTATCTTATCTTTCATGGTGTCCATCTTTCCCATATCAAAACACCTTCCAAAACTGGAAAATCATGTTTTTCATTCTTGAAAAAAAAACGCAAAAATTTATGAAAACTTAAAAGTTTCAACACATTTAACGATAAAACATGAGTGAAAGATAATGTATGAACATTTTTATAATCGTTGCACTTATATATACTTATATATACCATTTCCTATAACGTGTCCGTCTTTACCTACCTTCCCCTATGTCTTTTTTCAGATAACTTAATACAATACATCGCGCTTCATCTCCTAACCTTTACGATGATCCTAGTTTGGATGTACTGCCTGATGGTCTTACTGGCAGCACACACCAGTGCCTATGACCAGTGCACCGCAACAAAAAAGAATGAAGCTATCTCGATTTGGGAATGTCCAAGAATGAAAATTAAGCTTACGTATGCGAACGTAATCCAGCACCTGTCAGTGGCATGTTCCGATCAGCCCAATTTTGAGCTGCTTCGGGACTATCCTGAACTACGCCGGCTCACGTTCAAGATACTGGTCTATAGGTACTGCCCCCTTCCAGTCGGCAATCAGTCGCTTGTGGAGCTGCTTTCGGTCTTTCTCAACCGCACCCAACTGTCATCCATCAGATCGATAGCTTTCGATGGCAATGCGAAACATTCCGACAAAATGACGCTTGATCCGCATCTATTTTCCGGACTTCAAAATCTAAAGCTTCTAAACATCAATAAACTAACTACGAACGCGTTCGATAATCCACACCTGTTCAAGCACTTTCTTCATCTAAAGAAACTACAATTTACGGGTAACAATCGTATTCCTGGAAAATGTTCACACCAACTAAAGCAACTCGAGACATTTTCCATAGAAGATTCTGAAATATCAATACTTCCAATCGAATTGGTTTCCAATCTGACTCATCTTGAAAGTTTGAGTGTTCGCAATAATAGCCTCAAGCAAGTCGAACGGTTTGCCATGCTATCGAGTTTGACTCATCTCAACTTCGGTTATAACCAACTGGTATCACTACACAATGACGTGTTCTATGGATTGCCAAAACTCAAAGAACTCGACCTGTCATCAAATAAACTAACCAGACTATCCGCCGAGTTGTTCGGAAAGAACAAGAACCTGATGGACTTTCTGGCAGATAATCAGCATGGTTCCGGACTTGTACTACAAGATAAACTTTTCGCAGGGCTAATAATGCTTCAGAAAGTGTCTCTATCTAACTGTAACATAACAGTGCTACCAGAAAAACTCTTCGCTGGAGCCAACGAGATTAAAATTATCAATCTCAGTAACAACAAGCTTCGAAGTCTGCCAGAGAATTTGTTTCGTAATTTGTCCAACTTGGTGGAACTTAATTTACAGAAAAACAAATTAAAAAGCATGCTGCCAGATACCTTGCTGGCAGATGCCACTCAGCTACAAACTCTTAATCTTTGCCATAACAAACTAACCACGGTGAACAAGTAAGTTCAATGAATACTCCCTTACTGACCATACATCTAATTAATTTAATTATATCTCGTCCGTTTCTTTCAGGCATCTACTGCAATCTTTAGGCAATTTGAGAACGTTACAGCTCGGCTATAACCTGTTGTATTTGATTGATGTGGATGCGTTCAAGTCTCAGTCGAAGTCTCTAACATCGCTAAAGCTCGATCACAACCGACTTACATTGCATGAAGAGAACAAGAATGCCTCTTTTGGCAATACAGAAATCAACAGTTCATCCTGGATCCTTTTTAGCACTTTGAACAAAGTTAGACGTCTGGATCTTTCTTACAATGCAATCGACCACATATTTGTACCGTTTCAAAATTTCATGGAAAGCCTCCGCACGCTTATCCTGTCGCATAACTTGATCACACATATTGGCTATGCAGAACTCTCATTTCTTTTTAACATTGAGGATGTCAACTTGAAGTCAAATAAGATAGCCCATCTCGACTTCAACCTTACCTCCATTCCATCGCATCATCTCTTCAATGGTCCAATCCAGCTAAATGATAATCCATTCAATTGTGACTGCATGTCCTACCCGCTAGTAACATATCTTAAAGCAGAATCGTACTCCAGTAAATTCGACATGCTAGAGGGACTTCAATGCGCTCAGCCGTTAAAACTGCTTGGACTCCAACCGCATGAAGTGCAACTGGAGGATCTTATTTGTGCCATGGATACTTCCTCTGGATTCTGTCCAACTGAGTGTAAATGCTCCAAACGGGCCGTGGATCAATGTGCCATTGTAAATTGCACCGCGTCTAACCTTACCCGCGTGCCCGTCATCCACAGTCCCTCGATCATGGAGTGCAATTTTATCGAGCTGCATCTGACACAGAATAATATCCGTTACCTATCCAACGAGGGTGAAGGATGGAATTCCGTTCGTTGGCTTAACGTATCAAACAACAGGCTTATCGCTCTGTCTGCAGAAAGTCTGCCCAAAAACCTTGAGCTACTCGATGTATCTGGCAACCAATTAACTGAGATTGATGCGGTCTTCATACAGAAGCTGAAGTCTTTCACCCTGCTTAACATCACCCTGTCGTCAAATCCTTGGAAGTGTGACTGTGCAAACCCACTGCTTACATTTGCTGTTGATAACGCAGCACGCATTACCGATTACGTTGCCCTTCAGTGCACCGACGGGCAACCGATCAACTCGGCTACACTGAAAGAGTTGTGTGCGTGGTTAACATTGTTTCGTTTGTATATCGTTAGCGCAGCAGTTGCGGTGGCGTTCGTTGGCTGCATACTCACCATATGGTTGTACGTTAAATATAACCTAGAGATCAAAGTGTGGCTCTTCAAGCATAACTTGCTACAGTGGTTTGCCACGGAGGAACAAATTGATATGAATAAGAGGTACGACGCATTCATCTCGTACTCACACAAGGATGAGGAGTTCGTCACAAAGGAACTGTTGCCGAAGCTTGAGAGCAAAGAGCTCAACTTCAAAATCTGCTGGCACGTGCGTGACTTTATGCCGGGGGAGATGATCGCCAACGAGGTTAGTAACGATCGGCGTTTTCTATTCACTTGTGACTGTAATGTGACTTCTTCTAGATTACAAAAGCTGTTGAAGAATCGCGACGCACCATTATCATCCTCTCGCTCAATTACCTTGAGTCCGTTTGGGGCCAAATTGAGTTTACCACCGCGTACTTACAGTCGTTGGCGGACAAATGCAACCGCGTCATTCCCATCATTTATCAAGATATTGGCGACATCGAACAACTTGATCCACAGCTCCAGGCGTACCTAAAGACCAACACGTACGTCCGCTGGGACGATCCGTGGTTCTGGGACAAGTTGCACTACGCCATGCCTCATAAGCGTCGATCGAAGGGTGTGCAGGGAACCAACAACATGTGCATGGAATCCGTGGACAAACGAAATTCACTAAAAACACCAACTACCACTGCAGCGCTCAGCAACGTGGTTGAAAAAGACGATGCCAACGGTGTAGAGACGGGATCGATTTCGGATCTTTCAAGTGAAAGAGAATGAACTGAGCTGTTCATCGCTGATCTTTTGTAGTTTAACAAATAGCGATACTTGGAGAGAGGCGGATTATCTGGGACCTAGGTGTAAGAGTTGAGGCCCCTTGTGTTCGTCTAGTCATACTCGATAATCTGGAAACAGTAAACATACTCGATAAACGATCCCCGGAGCCCGCCTAGTCCACCCAGATCCACCATTGCATAAAAAGTTTGTGAATCGGTACAGTATTCGAAAAAATCGGTAGAACTACAGATCAGGTGGCTTAGTCGCCTGAACAACAAGCCAAGATTGATTATTGGAGCCAATATCTATTATTTGACGCTAGAACGCATCGAGCTTACAGGGTTTCTCACTTTATCTCAAGATCGCGGGACCCCTTCCCGAATCTGTCTTAGCCAATGCCAAGACTACGGTATGATGATTGAAACCGTTGATGATACCTGAATTCATCGGATGCAATGCTGAATCTGCGGCACACTTCTCGAACACACTGTTCCGCGCCGAGGTCATGCGGTCGAACAATTTTTTACATGTATAACTTTTGTTTACATCAGTGTATTGGAAACACCCAATTATTCTTTTGTGTTTCTACCAAAAAAGAGTATTTAAACAGTTGATACTACTCACTTAACACCTTTAAATATTTATTTATAATTATTGAAATATGCATTCATTAATTTAATTAAATTGTCTTTTGTGGTAAAAACATAAAGTATAGTTGGGTGTTACCAGTACACTGATGTACACAAAGATTATACATGTGAAAAATTGTTCGACCGTATGTCTTCGGCGCGGCACATTGTGTTCGAGAAATGTACCACAGATTCAGATATCATCAACGTTTTCAAGCATCATACCGCAGTCTTGGCATTGGCTAAGACAGATTCGGGAAGGGGTCCCGCGGTCTTGAGTGAAACCCTGTAAAATCTCCCATTTCTTGTTTTACATACTGTTATGGAGGCGTTTAGGGCGAAATGCGATAAGTGAGCCAACCTGCGCAAACAGTTCGGCTCCGACTGGCTGGTCACTCAGCGAGCCGAGAGGCCACTCAGCACGATCGAAAGGACGATCGTGCTCTCTTGGATTAAGGCGGCCGAGCGGGACGGTCACACACAAAAAGGGCTTAGGATTAATAAATTATATATTATTGTATTGTTTTAAATAAGTACAGCGTCCTTTTAGACAAGCCCCACAAATATCACAAAAGTGGCGACGAGAAAAGTTAATGTGATCGTTTCGTGTTGTAAAGTGCTGACCAAATTTTAATTCGTTTTTGTTCGTTTTCTTCCGTGTCCCGCTCACACACATACACCCACACAATTGCGCCACCACGTCCCAAGAAGCGCAAGATGAACCCCGCTGATGCAACGATGGATTTACCGACGGAGGAGGAGCAGCGACGTGCATCCTTAGGCCGGCCGGGATTTTTCAACCCGGCGGTGATGCAGCAACCCGGAGCATCGCAGCCGCACGTTCCCTCCGTGCACGAAGTAGCGTTCCATCATCAGGTGTCCCCAAACGGGCACCTCTATCCGCCATCGCAATTGAGACCTGCATCAGCGCAGCCGGTATCAGCGCCATCGCAATTTGTGCAACCGCCATCGCAAACGGGCTCAGCTGTAGTGGATAACGCCATACTCCTGCAAACGCTGAAAATGATGCAGCAACAAATGACCCAGCAACAGCAGCTTATTAGTAAAATAATGTCCCAGCAAATAAGCCAGCCCGCATTTACGCCAAATTTCAATCCAGAGCAAGCAACGGAAGCATTAGCCAATACTATTATGGAATTTCGGTTCGATCCTGAAGCTGGCATCACCTTCAGAACATGGTTTTCCCGGTACGAGGAGCTGTTCAACGAGGATGCTTGTCGGCTGAGTCATGCAGCAAAAGTGCGACTGCTTTTAAGGAAACTAGGTGCAGCCGAGCATGATCGGTATTTGTCGTTTATCCTGCCCCTACGTTCAAGTGAATTTTCATTCAAGGAGACGATCGCAAAGCTCGCTGTGCTGTTCGACGTGCAGGAATCTTTGATAAGCAAAAGGTACAAGTGTTTGCAGCTTACAAGGAAACCTGAAGAGGATCTGCTTACCTACGCATGTCGTGTAAATAAATCATGCGTAGAGTTCGAGCTCAGCAAGCTCGACGAGCAGCAGCTAAAGTGCCTCTTATTCGTTTGTGGATTAAGAGAAGAACGAGACGTCGAAGTGCGAACTAGATTGTTGGCGAAAATCGAGGATCGAGAGCAGATTACGTTGCAGCAACTGTCAGAGGAATGTAGTCGCATTGCCGCGCTAAAAAGAGACAGCGCAATGATTCAAGAAAATGAACGGCAAGTACTCGCATTGCATAACAATAACATAAAAAAAATATTTAACAATCATACTAAAGCTAAAAATTCGAGTTTTCAGCACCGGCAATTCCCCAGAAGAAATAATGTCCAAAGATATGATAAGCAGCGTCCTCCAGCACGGAACACCCATCCCAGTCGACCATGCTGGCTTTGTGGCGACAGACATTGGGTGCAATATTGTGGCTATAAATCGCACAAGTGCCAAGATTGCGGACGAATAGGACATCGGGAAGGCCACTGCAATACCGCGAACCAAAAAGGAAAATTTCGTCAGAGCCCATCGGTGGAGACACGTATCGTCACGGTGAATGCATGTGCCGTCGCGGTAAACCGTAAGTACGTTAACGTACTAATAAATGGGAAAAATGCCAGGTTACAACTCGATACGGGGTCCGATATTACGATCATAAATAGATCTCTGTGGCAAAGCTTAGGCGAACCTCCTCTAAATGCATGCGAGATACGAGCAAAAACAGTTTCAGGGGCTAGCCTTCACTTAGACGGGAAATTCGAAGGAATTGTTACGGTTGGAGAGAAAACAAAAGCAGCTACCATCTGCGTAGCTTGCGTAAATCTCTTATTATTGGGTGCAGATATCATCGACGCATTTGATCTCGGATCGTTACCGATGAATGCATATTGTGGAGCTGTTTCGACAGCGACACCAATTGCAAAACAATTAGAAACCAAGTTTCCCAGTGTTTTTAGGGGATCAAGCTTATGCACCAAGGCACGTATAAAAGTGCAAGTTAAAGAGAACACCCAACCAACCTTTTGTCCAAAGCGCCCAGTCGCTTATGCTATGCAAGAAGCTGTGAATAAGGAACTCGACAGATTAGAGCAACTTGGAGTTATTACGCCGGTAGACTATTCGGAATGGGCGGCTCCAATAGTGGTTGTTAGAAAGGCAAATGGAACTATATGTGAAATATATTCACTAAAGTACTGGATTGTGATATTAACTTGTGTAAATTTGATGAGAATGAAAAGAATATTCCTTAATCGCCGGTCTGTTTGCAACTGTGTATTCGTTTGTCCTATAGTTCATTACATAATTCATTACAAAGTTCTTTCGTGTAGTTCGAGCAGTTCATTTCGTGCAGTCCTAATTAGTCAAGTAGTTCTATCTATATCCTATGGTTTAGTTTCTTCTAATTCCTGCGTGTTTTCCTATTTGAATTCATATTTGAAATATTAATAATAATCCAAAATCCAACATTACCGGCCACCAAAGAAGGAACTTCTTTAAAATTCAAGACTAATTGAAAAATGAAAATAATAAGCAAACTGCTAACCAAGCGTAGAGCGAACGCGTTGATTCTAGCTTCCGTTTCGTATGTACGTGTGTGTATGTGTGTATGTACGTATCCTGTTCTGCTATCACTGACAAGTGTCAAACGTAAACAAGTGCGGAATAAAGTGTGGTGTGTACAAAAACAATGTAGTGTAGTTCACGGCAGTTTACGTTACTCAGTGCCAGTGTCTCCTTTCTTCTCCAAATTGTTGAGTACGTCGGGGTTTGGTAGAATTGCCAAACGATTAGCTGCGCGTACGATTTGTTTTCCGGCAGCTGTGCGCAGTGTAACCACGTGAACGACTCCGTCCTTGCCTGGGTGAACTGCAACGATGCGACCCATCGGCCACGAGGTAGGATGCATGTTGTCTTCCTTGATGATCACAAGCTGGTTTTCTTGCAGTGACACCGATTGCCCGTTGCAATGTTTGGCTCGCGCTTGCAGTTGTTGCAGATACTCCGGATACCATCTAGCCCAAATGTTTTGCATGTGTTTCTGCACCAACTGGTACTCTTTCAATCGATTGTCTGGCGTTCCGGTGTGATCGACGTCTGGTACCGCTTGCATGTTAGAGCCGATGAGAAAGTGTCCCGGCGTCAACGGTTCTAAATCAGAAGGCTCATCAGATAAAGGCGTTAATGGTCGAGAATTTAAACATTGTTCCACTTGTGCCAGCAGGGTAAGCATATTCTCCTGTGT
The DNA here is from genome assembly GCF_017562075.2 of Anopheles merus. Classification (NCBI taxonomy): domain Eukaryota; kingdom Metazoa; phylum Arthropoda; class Insecta; order Diptera; family Culicidae; genus Anopheles; species Anopheles merus. The sequence goes on from NC_054085.1 coordinate 7,163,658, forward strand.
TATGCTTATCGTTCCAATGGTTCTTATTATGTGTTTTTTAGCTGCCTTCACCGCTGCCTCCCATAAACCTCCGAAGTGTGGTGCCCGTGGAGGGATAAATTACCATTGGATTTCGTTCGTCGCGCACCAATTAAAAATAGTAATACGATCATTCTCATCGCATTTGAGCATTTTGTAAATGCGGTTCAGCTCGTGCGATGCTCCCTTAAATGTAGTGGCATTATCTGAGTGTAGCTCACTAATTTGTCCGCGACGTGCAACTAAACGGCGTAGTGCATTTAAAAATGATGTGGTGGTGAGATCGGCTACGAGTTCAATATGAACGGCTCTTGTAGAAAAGCATACAAATATCGCAATATATGCCTTGATTGGACTCTTGTTGCGTATGGTTGCCTTTAGGTATATTGGTCCACAATAGTCTACCCCGCATACCGAAAAAGGCCTCGTTGGAGTGACTCTTGACGTTGGTAGATCAGCAATGCATTGTTTGACGAGGGTAGGTTTAGCTTTAAAACAAGAGTGACAACTGTGGTAGACCAATTTGCACAAATTGCGACCTCCTATGAGCCAAAATCGTTGGCGTAGCGTTGTAAGAAGCATTTGAGGCCCGGTGTGTAACTTCTTTAGATGCAGTGAAACTGCCAGTAGTGCTGATAATGGATGCTTTGCAGATAATATAATGGGATGCTTAGTTGAATCTGCCAGCTGTGCGTTGCTGAGCCGGCCACCAATGCGTAGGATACTTTGACTATCGATGAACGGTGATAGCCATTTCAGTTTAGACTGTTTAGGGATCTCTTTGCTTTTTTGTAGACAATGTCTTTCTTCGGAAAACGAGTCTAATTGTGACAAATAGCACAATTTCAATTCTGCCTGTGTGAGCTCTTCGACCGTGAGTAGTGGAACAGATTTAGCATTTGATTTAGTTTGCTGGCGGTGTTTTGTGTTATGAATGAAGCGCAGGCAATATGCAACAACCCGTTGAAGCTTGTGGTAAACCGAATACCGTGAAAACAATCCGTTGCGAAACTCGCAGATTGTTGATGTTGTTGCAATCCGTGATGCCAACCTCTCCTCTTCCGCGTTCGCTGACTCATTTAGTGATGGTGGATCTTGTGGCCATTCTTCCATGCCTCGCGATAACCAATGTGGCCCGTGCCACCAGCGCTCACACACTAATAGTTTTTCCGGCGTCAGACCGCGCGAAATATCATCAGCTGGATTATCGATGCCAGGAACATGTTTCCAGCACTGTATGTTAGCTGTCTGTTGTATTTTAGCGACCCTATTCACTATGAATGGCTTCCATCGATTGGGGGCAGAGTTTAGCCAGTGTAGTACCGTCATAGAGTCCGTCCAGCAGATAGTAGTAGCAGAAATTTTAAGTGATTGTTGCACCTTCTGATGAAGGACTGTTGCCAATCGTGCTGCACACAATTCCAATCGAGCGATCGAATGTGAATTAGATAAAGCTACTACCTTTGATTTGGCCGTTAGCAATCGAACACTGACTCCCTTTATGCTTTTAGCACGAATATAGCAACAAGCACCATATGCTAATTGTGAAGCGTCTGCGAATATATGTATTTGCACGTTTGTAGCTGTGCATTGGGAAATATAACGTTGAATGCGTATATCACGGAGTGATCCCAAGGTTGAATGAAATTTTAACCATTCACGTTGTAGGTGCGGTGGTAGCTCGCTATCCCAGTCAAATGACTTTCCATCCTTTTTTAGCGCCCATAACTGTTGCATAAACCAGGGTGGCCACTCAACCGGGAAAACCGGGAAAACCGGGAATCAGCCGGGAATTTTATTTATCCGGGAAAAACCGGAAAAAACCGGGAATTTCGTTAAAAAAAACGGGAATATATCACAGCTCTCGTGTACCAAGTGTATTTTCAGCCACCTGCTTTCTTATGTGTTTTCTTCCCAACCTACCGCGGGCTTACCTACATCGTCGCACCAATGTCTATGGAAAACACAGTCTGTTTCATCGTCATATGGTACGAATTGATTGTACTTCTCATTCGCACTGGTGCAAACTTTACGTTCGCCGAATCGGGTACACGCTATTCCGTGCGTCTGTATTTTGTTCAACACACCGTAGGTTGTGGCAGTGGCGGATTTAACGGTGGGTGGAGTGGGCGATCCACATTACGCCCCGTATTTGTCCAGGCGATATGTATTATTTTTTGGGAACTTGTTATCCTCCCTCCCCCCTTAAACAATTTCAACGTACCAACCACATATCACCAGTACATTGGAATTTTACGTTTCGGTTTGGATGGTCTTTACCATCATTCCGCCCGATTGTGTGGAGTCCCAGAAATCGTGCGCGCACGTTGATCTGTCTTTTCTCCCACAGTCCAATTGTTGCTCTTTTGTTTTCACGGGGTTTTGCTCTAGCCTATGCAGAATGGGTGCTCTAGTAGTATGGATGAGTCTTACGTCGTTTCCGTTCCCGAGAATCGAAGAACAACCGTTTCAACAGCGCAGCCGTGATCGTGTAATGGTATGTGTATAGAATGATATCAAAAGCTTAAGCTGCAACAGAATAAATGATGGAGTAAGTAAGAGTGGGTGGGGGGGGGGGGGTTGTCGTGGTTGTGGACACTTTTAGTTCATTTTGCAGTTTGAGTTGAACAGAACAGCATCGAATGTGATGTGATAAGATTTAAAATTGGATTCTCGAAGTGCAAGTGCAAATCACGGTATCGTTTGAATTGGTTGATATTCAGTTTATTGAAGTGTGTTTTTCAAATTACTTAATTTGCTATCAGGTAAGTTTTATACAGCACTGGCTGCAAATTGGTTGATTTATTAATTATTAATAATAGTCTCCCATAGATTGTCTGCTATGCCTACCACATACAATCCAAACTATGAAAATTCATTTCCATGGTGTTCTCCTGACCCGAAGGACGTATATGCAGCGGTTTGCAAATGGTGTAACAAAAAAATAAAAATCAACACTATGGGTAGAGTGGCTTTGTTAAGTCATGAAAAAAGCAAAGCACATCATCATCAAGTGTTGGTTCGAAAAACTAACCTTCCAATCAGCCATTTTTTACCAAGTAAGTAAATAACCGTTTGGCGGTAGTTACATTTTTAATGTTTGGTTTTTGGTATGTGTAAAAGTTATAACGTGTTTATAATTTTAAAGTAGCAAAGTTAGGATGGTGTTCTATATAGAAGTATTAAAAAGAGTGTTTGTAGTAGATTAACCCTTTCCGACCGATGCTGATTTTTATTAACTTTCCGTTCCGCTGGCATCACCAACGCAAGCAGTTGATTTTGAACCAAATATGCTGCAGCAAAATTGAGTTTTTTTTTGTATTACGATTTAAACTCTTCAAAGTACATCAATACTGTTATGTGTGCGATGAGATTTTGGCCAACCGCAATAATTCTTAGAAAAACATTCTTTGATCTGCGCTTCGCTGCTATTCTTGTGAGTAGAGTACAGTTCTTGACGATGATTGTTGTTACTCCCGCAAAACGCTAATGCCGGTCACCAAGGAAAGGACCACCAGTAATCATTTCCGTATGCCGTTGGCATTCTTGGAAGTTTTGATTGTTTTGAGAATAAAAACCAAAATGTGCAAAAAGGTTTTCAAATTTTTTTTAAAAACTGCCTAACAGCCTTACCCATAAAGTGAATATAGATTCAAAGCTAATCCGATGAGACAAAAGCTAGATCAGATCACAAAAACCTCAACAACGTAATGATTTTAATCATAACCTGATTTTTTTTTCATCTCACTACCCACTTCATCTAGACCGCTATAAAGACGCCCACAGCCGGCCGTTTTTAAAGTTTCTTTGTGTATGAGTATAAATAATAGCTGGATGTTGGTGATATTTTATTTACAAGTATTAATAAAGTATTTGTGATATTGGTTGTAGTACTGATATGCGGCATAAAATATTCTGCAAATCATATAGTTACAGCAGTGCTCTCCAACTATTTTAGGATCGCTGACCACTTGGCTTTGGAAATATATTTGATGCGGCCCACATCTTATTTTATATACTTAGTTCAACGTTTTTAAGCATTTGTGTAAAATCATAAGAACGAATTAGACTTTGCGTGAAAGTAATGTGCAATTTTAGATATTTTGCTATATTTCATTTAATATTCATGAGAATATGGCCTATCACACACCAAAAGAAAGAATATTCAATTCCCCAACTTTTTCGACTGTTAAATATTAAAATGTAGAATTAAATACATTTCGTTATGATTCTCCGCTGACCATTATTGTTTCACCGTGAACAAATCTGGGAGTTACAATGAAAAGCATTAGATTATTAATTCAATATGATTTCTAGTCTAGATACTTGGGGAATTTAATTTCCTTTCTTTTGGTGTAGAATAAGCCATATTCTAATAAAAAAATATGCAATATAGTCGAAAACCCCAAAATTTCACGTTCAATTTCACTTTATTCTATACGTAACTGTTGTAAATTTTATCTTGATGGTGTGAAAACAATTGCACTATGTGTATGGTAATAAGCTATTCTTAGAAAAACATTTTTTTTCGCGAACCGTTAATGCAGCGGATCACAGGTTGGAGATCACTAATTTACAGTTATGGTAGTTGGTGTATAACCCGATAACTAGCAATTAATTTACACTTTCACGAATTCTGTAACTTCAGCTTAATGATTAAATTTATGTAGTGTTATATAATGGTAGTGCTATGCACGCAAAAATATGGTTATTGATTTTTAAGAGAGTTCCTTTCTTCTTTTTTATAGATCAAATCGTTGGTAATAACCTGTTGTCGTCATCTCCGTCACTTTCTTCAATTTCCACTGCAATGGCTACCCAAATCTCAGCTTCAGATTCTTCCACGAACACTGATAATCAACACTCTAAGGCTTCCAACGTCTTGAATAGATTCATGCTAAACGAGCAAGTTACAAGTGCTGAAATTGTGTGAGCTCTGGAAACTATTGCCACTCATAACTCCTATCGCAGTGCTGGGGCTAACACTAATTTGTTCAAAACTATGTTTCCGGACAGCCAAATTGCCGCCAAGCTCGAGATGGGACGCACAAAACTTGCGTATCTAATAACTTTTGGTCTGACACCTTATTTCACAAACGAAATATTTAAGCAACTTGATGTATGTTCCGAAATAGTAATTGGTTTCGATGAAACATTGAACAAAGTTTCACAACGCCAACAGATGGATGTTAGTGTGAGATTTTGGAATGAAAATAAGGAACAGGTAGAATGTCGATACATTGGATCAGCGTTTTTAGATTCTTCTCGTGCAGTTGATCTCCTTAACGGATTGAAACAGTGCACAGAAAGAAAGCCTGCTCTACTGAATAACGTGATTCATCTAAGCATGGACGGACCGAATGTAAATTGGCGTTTAATGAAGGACTTATGCGAAGAACTTCGAAATCTGCGTGGGGTACCATCTTTTGATTTATTAAACATAGGTAGTTGCGGCTTACATGCTATTCATAATGCTTTTAAAAATGGTATGAAGCACACTGAATGGAACATTGACGAGTTTTTGACATCCCTCTATTATTTGTTCAAAGACTTTCCGTTGCGCCGTGCAGATTATAAAGAAACTACCGGATCCAATTTATTCCCACTGAAATTTTGTCCTATTCGATGGGTTGAAAATTTGAATGTGGCTGAGCGTGCATCTAAAATGATTCCTTATTTGAAAGTCTATGTGGCTGCGGTCAAAAACCAACGTGACAAAAAACTCAAGGAAGGTCACCATTCTTTCAAAAGGAGTTTTGCTGCAGTTGCTCAGTCTAGGCCATTCGCTTTAATAGAAAAGACCATTTCTGATGAAATGTTGAGCCCAAAACTTGCCTTTTTTATTTCCTCAGCTGGATGTGTGGAACCCTTTTTGCGAGAATTTCAATGTGATGCTCCTATGGCGCCATTTTTGTTTGATGAGTTATCTTCAATTACCCATTCTATAATGAGTAAGGTTTTAAAATCGGAATACTTAAATGTAAAAGCTAAAGCGATTACCAATATTGAGCTCAAAGATAACAACACACTACCGACATCGCAAGTTGATATAGGCTTTGGAGTCAAAGCGGCAATTAAAACAATAATGACAAGTGGAAAAATATCTGAAAAGGTGATCCTTCAGTTTAAGAACGATTGTAAAGCTTATTATATTGCATTTTTAACAAAAAATTGTGACCGTTCTCCACTGTGAGACCATCACAAAATCGCTTGATATTGCCTTGAAAAGGTTGGAGTACTGCCTAGATTACATGGTCCAAAGAGACCATTTAGGGGGTAATGTAGCGGACAAAGTTCGTCAGGAATTCACAAATGCGGTAGAAATTTTTAGCATAAAGTCATCTCTAGCTGCCTACAAGCGACATGAATGTCGACTAGATAATTTTTGGTTTAAAGTTCTTGCGGATTCGAGAAAAGAATTCTCAAACTTAAGAATTTTTTTTAAAAAATTTTAATTCTATCACATGGCAATGCAACACTGGAGCGAGGATTTTATATAAACAAAGAGTGTCTGATAGTTAATTTAATCGACGAAAGCTTAGTGGCGCAGCGAATAGTATACGACGCTATTTTGAACGCCGGTGGTGTTTTAGGGGTAGACATAAATAAATCACTCATCCAGTACGCCCGAAACGCGCATGGACGATACGTCGAGAGCCTGGAGCAAAAGAAGAAGGAAAGGGCACAAAAGGACGATGCCAGTGCTAGAAAAAAGACAACGAATCAAGCACTTAAGGAATTAGAATTAGTTAAAGCCAAAATTCTCGCAGATGCTCAGAAAGAAGTAGCCTTGATCGAAGAGAAAATGAGTAATTTGAATAAATAAGCTGTTTCAGCAATCTTATAAAAAACGTTTATAATGCTTAATAGTTTTATTTTTAAATAATAGTTTAAGGTTATTTTATTTAATTCTTGTTACATCGATAACAAGCAGCTTTGCACTGTCATACTAATTATAGACGAAGTTATAAATACTATTAGAGTTACCTATAACATTGTCAAAAAATGCTTTGAAATTTTAGTATCGCATAAGGCAATCAACTACGGGCAAATGAAGTGTAATAAACCGGGAAAACCCCTAAAAAATCCGGGAAAAACCGGGAAAAAACCGGGAATTTCAAATCCTGATTCGAGTGGCCACCCTGATAAACATTTTCGCTATGATGATAATAGGACCAAGCAAGCCAAGAGGGTCGAAAATTTTAGCAATGTAGGATAAAACTAGCCTTTTGGTAATTACGGTTGTGATAGGAGGCATATCAATACGGAACCGAAACGTGTCTGCTGTTGGTTCCCAAACGATGCCAAGTGTGGATACATGGTTTGATTCTTGCCACTCATGCGTTGGTTGGATTGCTATGTCTTCGGCAGGAATGTTTACTAGTGCTTCTGACCGATTCGATGCCCATTTTTTTAGTGAGAATCCTGCTGATTCCAGCATTTGTGAAATTTGTGTGCGCATTTCAATGGCTTCGTTAATGTCGTTTGATCCCGTTAACAAATCATCCACATAAAAATCATTTAAAGCACCGTTTACAGCTTGTGGGTATGTGTCGCTGTTATCGATAGCAATCTGCCGTAGAGTTCTAGTTGCCAAAAATGGAGCAGATGCTGTACCGTACGTGACTGTGTGTAGCTCGAAGGTGGATATCTCGTCTGTAGGACTCTCTCTGTATCGGATACGTAGCAGGTTTCTATCGTCAGGATGATGTAGAATTTGACGGTACATTTTCTCCACGTCGGCAGTCAGGGCGATGGAATGTGAACGGAACCGAAGAATGACGGAGAAAAGATCGTCCTGAACGACTGGACCGACCAACAGCTTGTCATTCAACGAATAGCCGCTGGACGTCTTGCACGACGCGTCAAAAACGACCCGAACCTTCGTTGTAGTACTCGACTCCTTTACCACGGCATGATGAGGAAGGTAATAATGCTGAGTCGAATCGTCTACCGGACCGGTAAGTCTCTTCATGTGACCCAACTGTTCATATTCCCGCATGAACTTAACATATTCGTCTCTCATTGTAGGATTATTCACCAAACGACGTTCCATACAACGGAGTCTACGATCGGCTGTTGCTTTAGATTCCCCTAAAACGACATTTGGATTAGGATTAAAAGGGAAACTAACAACATACCTTCCCGCTGAATTGCGAACGGTTGTCGATGAGTAGTGTTTCTCGCAGGCATCCTCTTCGACCGATAGCACAGAATCCTCGGCTATGGTTTCGCTTTCCCAAAAGCGCTGCATAATTTCCTCCAAGGGGATGTCGTGTGTTGCGAGATGGCACACCCGCGGACCACTTGATGAGTGCTGCGTGTTGCCGGATACCACCCAGCCGAAGTGCGTCTCCACCAGCCACGGTTTGCCTCTGCCAATAGAGCGCTTGCGACCGGTGTGAAGCTCCCAGAAAGTATCGCCTCCGATGACGATGTCGATATGCCCAGGCAAATTAAAGTTGGTGTCAGCTAAAGCCACGTCCGGCATTTTCCACGATGAGATGTCCGTAGGTGAAGTGGGGATGTGAGCTGATGGCGTTTCCAATACCAGAAAAGCCATCTCCGTAGCAAAGGATTGAGTTTTCGACTGCACCGTTGCGACGATCGAACCCTTCACTTGCTGTACTGCATTTCCAATGCCCGATACAGCGACGTTAACCTTGTTGCGACTGGTCAACAATTTCCGAGCGAACTCATCGGATATGAAATTCGACATGGAACCGGAGTCGAGTAAGGCCCTTGCCTCGAAAATATTGCCGTAATCGTCCTTGACCTGGACGTTTGCTGTTTCCAAGAAAACTTTGTCGTCGTCCGAATGTGCTGCCATTGTGACCGTTCTAGGTGGCGTGTGATGCAGGAGAGTGTGATGGCGTTCACGACACGTACGACACGAATAGTCAGATTTGCACGCTCTGACTTGATGTGTGCTGCTTAGGCAGTTCCAGCACAACCGCTTCGATGAGACGACGTCCCGTCGATGCTGAACCTCCTTGCCGATGAAAACTGGACAGCTGCGTAATGGATGATCTTCTGCGCACTCTAACGGACACTTGGGCTGCTGAATCGAACCAGATGAAACAGCAGGAGTAGGGCACGATGCAGCTGCATTTGCGACGAACCTCCGTTGCACTGCGTGACGATGAATGCCGGCCACCTTAATGCCACTAGCGCTTTGATCACTCACAAAGTTGTTGGTCGATTTAAGGATCTGGATTCTATCTTGCACGAACGCAATCACATCCTTGTACGTATCCTTGGTGAAGTGCACGGAGTGTTTTTCCCAAGCTAATAACGTTTCACGATCCAGTTTCATGAGGAGCATGTTGGATAGTGGTGTGTCCCATGAATCGACCGGTTCCTTGAGCTTCACCAGTCCGTTGACGAAACGGGTGAACTCATCCACCAAGTGGGTTAGCTTGTCCACGCACACCGATTGCACTCCGGGAAGATAGTGCAATTTACGATAATACTCACGTATTAGCAGACGAGAATTATCGTACCGTTTTAAAAGTGCTGCCCACGTCACTGAATAATTGTCTGCCGTTAGAGGTGTGTGTTCGAAGGTTAATGCTGCATCCCCCTTGAACGAAGAAAGCAGGTATTGCAGTTTGGCGATAGACGGTAGCTCGGCAGAAGCGTCGATCATGGCTATAAACCGATCACGGAACGAGAGCCATTTTGTGTGGTCTCCATCGAACGTTGGCAGCTCAATTTTTGGCAGGCGTAGGTTTGGCGCGTGAGGTCGACCAAACGCAAGCGTAGATGATGCCAAACCTGTCGTCTCGTTAAGGGAACCTTCTTCCTTCGGTTGATGCTCTCGAAGAAAGGATTTCAGCTTGCGGCAGCGTTCCTCGATGTCGATCCTTTCCATGATGCAAGCTTCAATCATTGTGTCACTGTCGTCGAGCTCTTCCAGTTTGGAAACCGCGGCGAAGAACCCTTCCTTATGTTTCTCTAAATCCTCTAACGCCTCTGGAATCTGCTTGGCATCATCGGTAGAGTATTCTGCCTGGAACCGTTCCAGCGACTTTATATTTTCCACGGCGATCCTCTTCTTCAGCTGCACTGCCTTGATTTTCTTTTCCATTTTCCGGAACTCAGATATCACACACAAACACGATGGCGCGAAATTCGAATGATGGCGCGAAAACGACCGTTGCCCTTGATGCGGGGCGAAATGCGATGGCGGGAAAATGTCACGTAATGACTTGCACTCTTGAAGCCGTAAAAACCGTTGTTCACTCTTGATGCGGAATGAACTGAATTTACACTCACTAAATCACGGATCCGGCTCGAAGGACCAAAAATGTGAAATATATTCACTAAAGTACTGGATTGTGATATTAACTTGTGTAAATTTGATGAGAATGAAAAGAATGTTCCTTAATCGCCGGTCTGTTTGCAACTGTGTATTCGTTTGTCCTATAGTTCATTACAAAGTTCATTCGTGTAGTTCGAGCAGTTCATTTCGTGCAGTCCTAATTAGTCAAGTAGTTCTATCTATATCCTATGGTTTAGTTCCTTCTAATTCCTGCGTGTTTTCCTATTTGAATTCATATTTGAAATATTAATAATAACCCAAAATCCACCACTATAAGAATATGTGGAGACTACTCCACCGGCCTAAATTCAGCATTACGGGCGCATAAATACCCTTTACCATTACCCGAAGACATTTTTGCCAAACTTGCCGGTTGCAAATATTTTAGCACAATCGATCTATCGGATGCATTTCTTCAGGTGGCCACATAATTGATCATCAAGGAATTAAACCAAATCCAGAAAAGATAGCGACAATTCTCAACTTACCAGCACCAACCGATTTAAGTGGCGTAAGATCATTCTTAGGTGCCATTAATTACTATGGCAAGTTTGTGCCCAACATGCGCGAGTTAAGGTATCCTTTAGACATGCTCTTAAAAAAGGACGGACGATTCGAGTGGACCCTTGAGTGTGAAAAAGCTTTTAAAAAGTTTAAAGAAATTTTATCATCAAATTTGCTTCTCACACATTACGATCCCCGAGCCAAAATTGTTGTTTCTGCAGATGCCTCTTCTATAGGGGTCGGAGCAACCATTAGCCATGTTTTCTCTGATGGATCCGTTAAAGTAATACAGCACGCATCTAGAGCGCTAACCAAAGCAGAAACAGGTTACAGCCAAATCGATAGAGAGGGATTGGCCATAGTATACGCTGTAACCAAATTTCATAAAATGCTGTTTGGGAGACACTTTATTTTACAAACAGATCATAGACCACTGCTTAGAATATTTGGTTCAAAAAAGGGGATTCCGATCTATACAGCAAATCGTCTTCAAAGATTCGCGCTGACGATACAGCTTTATGATTTTGAAATGGAATACATACAATCAGACAAGTTTGGAAATGCGGATGTCCTGTCTCGTCTTATACAAAATCATGCAAAGCCAGAGCCAGAATATGTGATCGCGAGCGCTAGCCTAGAAGAAGACTTGGAGGCAGTAGTTATCAATGCGATTAGTTCGTTCCCCCTCACGTTCAGAGACGTTGAGATAAAAACCCAGAGCGATCCCGTACTACGACAGGTTTACACACATATAAAAAAGGGCTGGCCAACAAACGTATCGTATGGATCAGAGCTTGCACGTTACCATGATAGAAGAGAGTCCTTGTCAGCAGTAAACAACTGTATCCTATTTGGAGAGAGTGTAGTGATCCCCAAACTGCTACAAAAACAATGCCTGAGTCAGATCCATCATGGTCATCCGGGGATTCAAAGGATGAAGGCCTTAGCTAGAAGCTACATGTACTGGCCATCTATGGATCGTGATATTACTGAATGGGTTAATTCGTGTCATGCCTGCCAGGCAGCCGCCAAATCACCTCCATGCACCGATAAAACCAGCTGGCCAAAATCTTCAGCTCCTTGGCAACGCCTTCATATCGATTATGCTGGTCCATTGAAGGGAGAGTGGTATCTTATATTAGTGGATTCTTTTTCAAAATGGCCTGAAATAGTTCAAACTAGCAACACGTCATCAGCGGCTACAATTGCTATTCTTCGTAGTATTTTCGCACGTTTTGGTATGCCGATGACGCTAGTGTCTGATAATGGGACACAATTCTGCAGTATTGAATTTGAACGATTTTGTAAGAAAAGCGGTATTATACACGTTAGAACGGCGCCTTACCATCCACAATCAAACGGCCAGACAGAGCGATTTGTGGACACTTTTAAGCGAGCTATGAGGAAAATCGAAGTTGATGGTTACACGGTTCGGGAGAGTTTGGACATATTCTTACAAACTTACAGGTCTACCCCAAACGCTTGTCTGGAAGGATCAAAGTCTCCCGCGGAGATCATGTTGAGTAGACGCCCAAGAATACCGCTGGATTTATTAACACCATTACAAAACCCACCACAGATAAGCCCTACTGTAGAAGAAAGAGAATTTTGCCCTAATCAAAACGTTTATGCTAAACATTATTCCCAGAATGAATGGAGATGGATAACCGGTACGGTTCTGAAGCGACAAGGTAGAGTCATGTACGTGGTCAGGACGGCTGATGGAAAGATCATTCGACGGCATATTCATCAGGTACGTCGGCGGACGCAAGAAGAATCTTCAACAGTATTTCAGCCTCGCTTACCTCTAGATGTTTTGCTTGAAGCTTGGAATTTGGATCGCGTACAAAGTCCACCTGCACCTGCACCGTCACCACCAGCAGACTTACCGTTACCTTCAAGCATCAGCGACCACCAAACGGTACCGGTGCTTCCTCCTGCTGCGTCCACACAAACATTTGGAAAAACAACAACTGCACGTCCCAGAAGGCTGTATCAGGTACAGGAACCACGACGCTCTTCTCGCAATAGAAGATTGCCCAGTCGGTTCGATGTGTACCGTATATTTTAAGAGAGGGAGATGTTATGGAGGCGTTTAGGGCGAAATGCAATAAGTGAGCCAACCTGCGCAAACAGTTCGGCTCCGACTGGCTGGTCACTCAGCGAGCCGAGAGGCCACTCAGCACGATCGAAAGGACGATTGTGCTCTCTTGGATTAAGGCGGCCGAGCGGGACGGTCACACACAAAAAGGGCTTAGGATTAATAAATTATATATTATTGTATTGTTTTAAATAAGTACAGCGTCCTTTTAGCCAAGCCCCACAAATATCACAAAACATATAAATTTACGAATATTTAAAGATTTTTTTTTTCATGACACAAACGAACAAGAATAAGATACACTAAAGCAGTGGCGTCTAGCTTGTGGCGCGCGGGCCACGGATAATCCGTGACGTTAAAAGACGAGGTCCGGAAAAGTTTTTTTTTTTAATATTATCTTAAAATAATAAACATCATATTATCAACAGGCATATCTAGAAGAAGATTTAAGCATGTTTTTTTAAATAATTTTAAACCATGTCTACAAAATATTTTTACAAAGCTTCGTTTCTCGTGATTCTAAAACGGTAGAAGAGCTCTGCATTGAAAAGGCAAGAAATCAACATGGCCGAACGTAAAAACCGAGGAGAACTAAAAAACAAATGATTAAGAGCTCAACAGGTAGAACTGCACTTACACTTAACGGGTAGAATTATACTTATTTGGCTTCCGGCAAAACAGCCAAGCATCGGTAGCCATAATTTAAATCCAGGCGAAAGAATCGCTTGTTTTGCACGAGTACACAGGTAATACAAATCAGTAACGATGCTTTGGTATAAATTAGCTCGCAACAAGCCAAGACAAGTCAGATTCTGTTGAACCGTTAGGACAGGACCATGTCCATCCTTAGTTCGTCATCTCATTTTTCGAGCTTCGGAGGGTCTATCATCCAAAGTAAATTGTTGATAGTTTCAACTTGGAAGATGTCTTGCGAAGATATTTAAGATAACCCGAATGTTCCTATCCTGGCTTACATGCGATCGAATGGACGGAATAGCCAAACACAAAGTGAAGTGCCAATGAAAATAGTGCAAGAGTACAGAAACAGAACAACTGTAATAATGTGCCAACTCTATATTCAAAGACGTTCAAGTGTAGTTCGCAATCAAAATAATCAAAAACCAGCGAAAACCCTGAAGGAAATTTCGTGCTACATCTTCATAGAGAATACAAGTCGTTTTGCTGAGCTCACTGTCCAATATGGATTGACAGGCGAGAATGGACTGGAGTCCCAACCGAATCTCTGGATCGACAGCGGCTGATCAAGCAGTGAGATCTACGTATATTCAAAAGTGAAAATTGTGATCTAAACTTCTGGCTATTCAGTACTTTAAAATTGAAGTTCTCATTAACTCCTGCTGTGAAGCAGCATTTGCTCAATTTACAACAACCACTTAAGTCGACACAAACTTTGAGTCGTTTTCAATCAACTGTTGTTGTACCACTCTTCTGCGGTTATTTTAAAGTCCCATTCAATGCAATTTTCATTATTCTGGTATCATTACCAAAATGATTTCCAAAACGGGAAAGTGAACGATGTCAATACTTACTACTCGGTATCTAGTAATTAATGTTTTGAACAACTTTGCTTTAAATCAATATTTGTTCCATTCTCAACAACCACTTACATTTTTGGTCTTTTAAATTGTCAATAACTTCTTCATCCGTCATGTTACTAAGATCAGAAGAGGAAATCATGCATTGGACGGTATTAAGAGTAGTGTGGGGTGCGATCGTGATAAGTGTTCCATTCCTAGCTTAGAGTTTGTATTTTTTGTAGTGAGACAATGATCGGGGTTTCAAAAGGTGTTTGGAATTATTATTAATTAGGTTACCTTCTACCGGTCGTCCAACATGTTGTTCTAAACTTTTGCCTACGATGAACGGGTATGGTAGCGGTTTTCCTTCGGTAGCGTACGTTGAACCATTCCGGGTAAGGCCTAGCCCAGGAACTCGCATCAGGAGATGGATTATCTAGCATTGGCACTTGAAAAACAGTCTGACAATTTAAAACGACTTGACATTGATTTCTTGATGGTTTTAAATTGGAATATTCTTTTGGTGGAGATTTTGACCTACTTTTTTGAGACCTACTCAATTCAGCGTAGTTTAGCGTTTCAATTGGCAGCATCAGAATATTTATTGCTCTACCTCCCTTCAAGGTGTATCCTTTTTTGGCCGCCCGCTTGATTCTCACTTGTACGCATTGGCTGTCCTCATGGTCGGTCTGGCTTCTGATTCCAAACTTTGCTTGATTTAAATACTTTGTGATATTCAGCTCTTTTTCTAAAATTTGTTGTTGTTGTTTGCAATGATACATTATTCATGCAGCGCCCAATAAGTTTTTATTAATATTAATATTCCATATTTAATAAATTTTTTAATTTTTGCCCCACCTCAATTGTGGTTATACACCACGAGTTCAATTTTGCTGAATCTTAATAATGTAGCAGCTGTCACTTTTGTCTTTCCCGCTAAGTATTCGATGTCGATGTCGGTTGCTTTGAGGACTAACCTCATTGGTGTGAGTATTGACGTAGGATTTTTCAATTTAAACATGTACACCATGGTCTGTTCTAAATAAAAACTTTCTTCCATATACGTATGGTTTAAAATAATTGATAGCACAGTGTATAGCAGTTAGTTCTTTTTCTTTTATAAATTTATTTTTATTTCCCGGTTTAAAGTTTTTACTAGCAAAAACTTTTGGATAGTCATTTTCTGCCGTTCATTGTGATAGGAAACCTCCACATGCTACATCTGAAGCTTCTGCAGTTATTGTTTTGTGAAATCTGGATGTATTAATATAGTAGGAGATACTTTTTTTTCCCGAAGTGTATCCAACGTTCCTTGACATTCATTTATGCAATCAAATTTTTATATGTTTGCATTATATTTTAGTAAGATTATTTTGCATTTTGCTATTATTGCAAATTTTCTTCCGCTTTTGAGCTTGTCCATTCTCCATTCAATCCATTCTCGCCTGCCAACCTAGATTGGGCAGTGAGCTCACCTTGACCATTTCCACTTATGGTTTAGTCTTCTGCGTTGGATACAGGTGTCCCATTGAGAAATTTTCCTCTGTTTCCTTTTATTTCTAGTGATGTTTAATGAACTTTATTAATGAGCTCTTTGAACATGGTAAAATTACACGAGGATCCGTGTGTGGTATGTGCAGCAGATTTTTTTTATTATTGATTTTTATACAGACTTTGAGCCTTTTGGCTTATTCGCCTCTTAACTACTTTACTACTTAAAACCCGACATCTTCTTACGCAAAGCATTTTTTTCGTAAGGACGGCCTAGTTGGCCGTATCATTTAGGCAAAGCATTTCCTCCTTGCGTAAACCTTAATCTGAGTTTGCTCGATTAAAACTAAGCTAAAAACTAAAAGAAAAATCGATTTATTTTACACTATGCTTGGTAGTGTATCCATGGCAATCAGTGAGAATGTGACGAACCGTAATGTTTACGTAAAAAAAGTTGCATAACGGTGGGTTGAACTTTTCTTGGAGATAGGAGTGAGTAAGACGGTCGTGGCCGATCCTAAGACGCGATAGCACTTGTTGGTGGCGGCTGGAGTGTGTGTCTTTCCAAGCTAATGTTGATGGTTTGATGGTTCGAAGAATATAAGGATAGAAAAAGATTCATTTTTTCTAGAGATTCATTCTTTTTCTCGAGTTCTTCAATTTGGGTGTCTTTTTCATCTACTGTGTGTGTGTGCAGTGGCGGATTAAGGGTATCGGGGGTCCTAGGCGGTAAGACGAGCTGAGGCCCCCTGTAAATGGTAAATAGTGTTCGGGAGGGGGGGGGGGGTTGGTGGTGGTAGCGGCATTAAACTGGCTATTGGGAGATGAAACGCCATCGGGGGGCCCTACGATTATCAGATTACTAAAATTTCCCGTCGGGGGGCCCTACGATTACTAAAATTTTTGCCGACGGGGGGGGGAATGGATTCGTCCATCCTTCCGGGTGCCCTTGGCACTAGTACTCTGTCCATACAGCATACTATAGAATGGCGATCTACGGGGCCCCAGACGACCGCCTAGTCCACCTACCGTTAGATCCGCCACTGTGTGTGTGTTGTGCGTGATGCGGTTTTGAATGGGACTAGAATTTGTGGATAGGGTATCATTAAGGAGAGCTTTACGTGCCTCACCGTAAGAACAGTTGTTGTCGATTTTGTACTTGATGACCTGCTCTTCATGAAGGTAGCGGGGACAGGTACGAGACGTGGTGCTGTGGTTGTCCTTGCAGTTGATGCACACGGGGTCTACGGTGCACTCTCCATGCGCAGGGGTACCACAGCTAGTGCAGGTAGGCGACAGTTTACAGTGAATCTGTGTATGTCCAAACTGTCAACACTTAAAACACTGGATTTGTTTCGAGGAAATAGGCTCTAGTTCTTACTTGTAAAGCGCCAAGGCGAATAAATTCGGTACTAGCGGTAGTATTGATTCACAGCAGAAAAATGTTTGTTAGCACAATTTTACCATTCACTTTACGTGTAAAGAGCCGAACATTCATCACTTTTTCATCACTCAAGTTCTCAAGAATCTTTTCATCACTTAATCTTTTTAGATCTGGGGCAAAAATAGCACACTGAACACTATTGACGGTCACATGAGGAGCAATTTTCACAAAGGTTCCATCGATTAACTTTATAACTTTTTGTAGCTTCTCGAAGTGAATTTGGTTCCTAGTTTTCAGCAAAAGCTTCTTTCCAATGTCGATTTTACGGCCAAACTCACTAAGATCACTGCCAACGGCGTCCTTGATGGTTTTACCGATGATAACGGGTTTACGGGAAAGGCAGAATAGTTTGCCATTTGAAGCACCAAATACTTCAGATGACCCGCTGTTCTCGCTGTTTTTGTCCTTCCACGGGGGCATAGGTCACACCATACGAAAGGTCTCAGGATGGAGAAAATTTCCCCCTAAGGTTGGAGGGCCTGACATAGTGTCGGCCCAATGCAATGTCTCTTTTACCAACATGCTCCGTTAGTGAACTGCAAAATAATAAATGTAATGTTAACAAATATATATAGTTGGAATTTACCAGCCAATGGGATTTCTCATCTGGGCACTGGAAGGTGTTGTACTGGTTGCACACGTTGAGGCGTTGTAATAATTTGCCTCCCTATCTGGACCCGTGAAAATCCAACACTAACATCATTTGATTGATTCAACTTTATAAAACAGTGTCCCGCGATCCTTCGGATCATAAAGCGCGCCTATCCAATTGTTTCAGACTAGATCACCTGTAGAAAGTTGGATTTTGGATACGGTCCCGATGTAATAACTTTGATCTCGCGCTTACCAGGGCGGCCTTCAAACATCGTTAAGGACATCATTTTGCTGAAATAGACAAAACTGAGGTGGATTCTGCATTGAAGCGGACTTATCGACTATTCGTTCAGGCAATCATAGAAATCCTGAAAAGACTTTCGTTTCTGGAATCGTTAGAGTTTAGAGTCCATACCTTGGGTAGGGGGACATAACTAAACTCTTTAAATGAGAAGTCGATAGATGCACGAGGGGCATAGTCCTATCCTGGCAGACCGAAAAATGTGAATTGCCATGATCGGTGGTGGTTTTATTTATAAACATCGAAGGGTTGTGGTTTTCTTACATCTGGTTCCGGGGTTGAACGTTATTGATTTTACCAAGTAAGTTCTGTTTATCTTTTGATGACAAGAACGATGGTTTTTGCCACTTAGTTCCTGTTTTGGGTTTTAATGTATACATTGTTCCTGCTTTGGGTTAAAATGCATATGCTGTTCCTGCTTATGGTTATGATGTATAAACGATTTCAATTGTTAAATGTTCGTCTATGTTTAGCTACGCTGCGCTTTTGGTGTAAGTTGCATGCGTTCCCGATTCACCTATTTCTTAATTGCTTTGTATGAATGGTGCGGCCGGTTGTGTTGCTATAGTGTGATATGATTTGCTGAGTGTGTTATAATGAATGTGTTGCAATGGTGTGATTTGGCTTTCCAAAATGTATTGCAATGTGTCTATACTTTATAGTGTGTATATAGCAGATATGTTACACATTATCTTTTCAGCCTGTCGAATGAGGCCAATTGGTTCAAAGTCTCTATAAAAATAAAGAAAAATCTTTACAGCCGCACTTTAGCTTCGGTTCCAATACGATTTTCATAATCTCCTTCTTGTTCAACTTATACATACCTTCTTGATATTCCATATATCAAATTTCTGGTGGTTAAGCAACTCAATCTAATCACTCACTTTTTTGTGTTTGCGACATATAGTTATGTGGCATTGGACACCAGCTCGTGGCACGACACAATGCTTTACCATATTGCAGCGCGACACATTCCATCTCTTCTAGTTCCCACGGGCGCGCATCATCGGACACCAGCCGGGCCGACAACGCAGACAGCACGGTCGCGCGACATCGGACACCAGCCGGACGCAGACAGCTCCCACAAACATACACCGCCAACCGAGGTAGAATTAATGTGAGGGTTTAGTTTTAGTTTAGAACTCATTGGAGTAACATTTAATCTTTTTTAATAAAAAGCCGAATAATAAATGTACACCGCATAATTATATATCAACCAATAACGATAACTTAGAAACCCTTCCCTTTTGTACGGTATGATGATGTGCAAGCATATTGCACCCGATTCGTACCTTATGCTCGTCGAACTTATCGACTACTGTGTACGGGTCTCTTCAAATATATACAACACCTCTCTTCAATATAGGAATAAGACCAGAAAATTGTTCACGGAGTTGAGAAATTAAACACAAAACAATAAACAAGAAACTGAACTTTAATTAACTACTGCCGATCTAATCGTAAACAAAACCAATCCACTTAAACAGCACGAAACATTTTTAATTGCTAAAAGCCATTATTGTTAAAGCTGCCTCTGCATAATCAAACAAAATCAAGTACAAAGTATGTTACACCTTCATTTGGCATTCGTAAATGCCAAAGATATAGGAGCGTCTGGTCGTTTTGAAGGTGCGTATTGGAACGATTAGTGTAAAGTTCGACATCGACAGTTTAGTTAATGTTTAGCCATATGTGTAATTAGCAACCAAATTGCTTATATTTTTTTCGTAGTTATTCGACGTACAGCAGAAACAGTGACCATTTACTTTCTTCCTTCGTGTTACCTTCTTCTTCAATGATCACGAAACGGTTGTACTGTGTGTGCCTGCTGGTTTTAATGACGACACGCGCCAGCGGCAATAGTTGCACCGTTAAAAAGCTTTCGAGCGTCCAAGCAGTAGCTGCATGTCCAGGATTCAATGTTCAACTTACGCTGTATACAAACCAGCTGGAAGTGACTTGTTCTGACAAACCCAATTTTGAACTGCTTCGTAATCTTGCCAATCTACAAAGCTTCGCGTTCAAAGAGCTGGCCTATCGGGACTGTCCACTCCCGGTCGGCAATCACTCGCTTGTGGAACTGCTCTCAGTATTTCTCAACCTCACCGAACTATCCTCTATCCAAAGGTTATTCTTCGTCGATAATACGAAATTTTCCGACCAAATTTCACTTGATCCACAGCTCTTTGCCAGCCTGCCCAAACTGCAGGTGCTGTCGATGAAAAATTCCTCCCGTATGCCGCTCGACAATCCACAGCTGTTCAAGCACTTGCCCAGCTTAACGTGGCTCGATCTGCGCCAAGGTGACGGTGGTAGTCGTACCAATAAGGCACTGTTACACCCACTGAGTCAACTGATCACGCTCGAGTTGATGGAAAATGAACTGACCACCCTATCTGCTGAGTTTGTCTCCGATTTGCCCAGCCTTGAATCATTGACGTTGTACCACAATCAGTTGAAGCATATCGAACAGTTTGCTAAGCTGCCGAGCCTGACTTCATTAGACCTAACCTATAACCAGCTGATGACACTGCAGGAGGACGTGTTCGATAGGTTGCCTAGCCTTGCAAACCTCTACCTGGAGTGGAACATGCTAACAGGCCTACCAACCGGACTGTTCAAACATAACAGCAAGCTTACTGTATTTCATGCAGACAATCAGTATAGTTCCGGACTAGTGCTGGGTGATAAACTGTTCGCAGGACTAACGATGCTTCAAAATGTGTCTGTATCGAACTGTAAAATAACCATGCTTCCGGAAGGACTCTTTATTGGAGCTACCAAGTTAAGCAAAGTTGACCTCAGCGGCAACCTGCTGCAAAGTGTTCCAGAGAATCTATTTCGTGATTCACCTAACTTGAAGGAGCTCAATTTACAAAACAACGAGTTATTGAAGATGCTGCCTGACACGCTATTGCGGGGTACCACTCAACTGCGCATTCTTATCCTTGGCCCTAACCAAACTAACAACTATACTAACCATATCAACTACAATGATTGAATCCAATAATTGATTTTTTACCATTTTCTTTTTTTCCGTCCCACATCTATCTTGAACGGTTTTGGAGCTATCTCGAGGATAATCTGTGTATGAAAAATAGTAAAGCGATCGTGTCTCAAGCCGAGTCACTTAAAACATTCAATCTCAGTGACAACCAACATAGGGCAAATGAGGTAGATTGGCTCAAAGTTTCTATAAAAATAAACAAAAAAAAAGTGACAACCAAGTCGAACAGATGTGGAAAGAACCAAATGGAAGCAACAGTTATATTCTACCTCGACAATTGAACAAACCATATATGCCCGACTCTCTGTATACTATTAGTTTGGTGATCACTCTCAACCTTTCTTACAACGCTATCATGAAAATCTTTAGGGAATAGGAAACCTTCAATTTTTCCATTTTTCACTCAACTTGATCACAATCGTAAGTTATACACACTTCCCATTCCTATCACGCAGTGCTAAACATACTAATGCAAGCGAACACGCTTACTAACTACATCTCAACAAATTGATAGTACTATCTGCATACTATGCTGCTTGTTAGTAATCCGTACAAAGTAGATTACTGATTTTTATTTTTGTTCCGTCTATTGTTAAGACATATGATCATCTAGCTATTATATAACATTTCACAGTTGATAATTATCTCTGATCAACTTTGAACCTTATTAAATTAACATCATATGTAACAAGACAAGACCATATTACAAACAGGCTGTTGTATTTTGTGTTTAATAATTCAGTTCCAGTTTTATTCACGTTAAGTTTGGTTGCAAGATAGAGCGGGAGTGCGTAAAAAGCGAAGCTTAAGGGCGGTGGCAACGCTCATCGGATGCGATTTTATCGGACGTAATTTATATGGGATTTGACAGATAACGTCGGACGTGCGATTTCGTCGTCCGACGTTATCTGTCAAATCCCATATAAATCTCGTCCGACAAAATCGCATCCGATTAGCGTTGCCACCGCCCTAACTCGAAGGCGCGCCCGAAATTGACAGACGTCAAAAACGCGGTTGGCCAGGTAGCGCAATAATTTCCAACAGCAGGTTGGACCATACATAACATTTCCTCCCTTCTTAAAGAGGAACTATGGCGAGTACCTCAGAGGTGGGCGGCGTGCCCTGTCGCTGCGACGTAGTACTGGTGGAGTGTTTCTAGCAATTGGTTCGGGGCTGCTAATCGGTGTTGCGTACTCTGTACTGGATGACTCGGTTCCATCGGAGGACATGTCTGGGGAATCTACTCCGCTGGATCGTAGTTGTGTCGGTTGGGTGTCGCCGTAGTAGTGCCTGTGTTGATTTTCTCTACCTGCTCGGGTTGTCTCCGGTTCGTTCGTTACTTTGGTGGACTGATTGTTGCTCAGGAAAGATCTGATCTGGTCTACATGTCGCTTCAGATGTTTTCCTTGATATAAAACATCGTAATGTAGGTCTCCTAAGCGAGCATGCACCGTTGCCGGTATCCATTTATCCATTTGCGAGTTACCAGATAAGCAATAGATTTGTTGTCCCGACAAGAAAGAGCGATAATTTGCTTTGAATTCCATATGTTGCTTTTCAGTGAGTCTAGCGTGTGTGTTTTGCGGTCGAACTAGATCTAAGCGTGTTCTGATGTTTCGACCCAGGAACAGATTCGCTGGTCATTCTCCTGTTTCGTTATGAGGTGCTTTGCGATATTGTTGTAAGAAGAGATTGAGGTTTGCCTGTAGGTTATGGCTTGATGTTCCCATCGCTTTCAATGCACGCTTCACTGTCTGGACGTAGCATTCAGCTTGTCCATTCGTCGCCGGGTGGTACGGTGCGGATAGTTTATGGAATTTTACACCACTTCTTTGAAGGAACGATTTAAACTCGGCGGATGTAAATTGGGTTCCGTTATCCGACACTACTGTTACTGGCGCACCATACGTAGCAAACAGTCCATCTAGCAGATCAATGGTGGCGGCAGATGTTGTGGAGTGCGTTATTTTTACTTCGACCCACTTGCTGTACGCGTCCACCACCAGCAATAACATCGCTCCTGATACGGGTCCAGCGTAGTCGATGTGTATTCTCTCCCAAGGGTTGGATGGGTACTCCCAATGGTGACTACTGAACTTCGGTGGTGCTGTCGCTTGTTGTGCGCATTGTACACACGATTTGGCGGTTCGCTCGATTTCCATATCTATCCCTGGCCAGTAGACATAGAAACGTGCCATCGATTTCATTTTTACGATACCAATGTGCCCAGTATGTAGGTCGTTCAGGATCGCTGGGCGGAGGATTGTTGGGATAACCACCCGGTGTTCAAATAGCAGGCAGCCAGCTACCAATGTATACTTTGCTTCTGGTGCTTTGTATCCAGCGTGTGCAAGACTTCGGCCCATTTCGAGCTCCTGTAAGATTTTCCCGAGGTTAGGATCTTTGCGTGTCTCGTGCGCGATGTGTTCTACTCGTACTGGTAGCTGTTGGATCTGGTGCAAGACAAAGCTCTCAAACTCGTCTTGGGCATTTCCTCCCTCATGAAGAGAAAGGCAATTGACATCAGATAGCGTAGATGTACTTGGGATACGGGAACAATAGTCGGCATTGGTATTTTGGTTTGTTGGTCTGTATTCAATTGTAAAATTGAAGTGTGACAAATAGTCGGCATAATTCGCCATCCGACTGATGCATAGGGTTGGTAATGATTTTTCCGGATGAAAAATTTGAGTCAGCGGTTTATGGTCTGTGATCAGTATGAACTTGCGTGCGTACAAGTAGTGAAAGAATTTCTTAATGGCCCACACGATTGCCAAAGCTTCTTTATCAATGACCGGATAGCGTTGCTCGGTTGATGACAAACTGCAGCTAGCGTAGGCGATTGGACGTTCTGTTCCGTTACTCAGACGGTGAGAAAGAACTGCACCTAAGCCGGTTTTGCTCGCATCTGTAGCTAGAATTAGCGGTAAGGTTGGGTCGTATTGCATGAGGACCTGTGGTGATATTAATGTTTCTTTCACGTCTTGGTATGATTCGTCTGCTTCTGGTGACCATTCAAAATTGCTTGTTTGTAACATGTCACGCAGGACTTTCGTTCTCGCAGAGAGATTCGGAATGAATGCCGAATAATAGGTTGCTTTGCCTAAAAAAAGTTGCAACTCTTCTGGTGTTGATGGTCTTGGTGCATCTCGTATGGCTTCAACATGTTTTGAGGACTTGTGCAAACCTTCTTGGTCGATGCAGTGTCCCAAACACTCAAGGGATCGTACCGCAAACACGCATTTTGATCGATTTAGTTTTAGACCACTCTGTTGCAATCGACTTAATGTGGAATCGAGGGCTACTAGCAGTGCTTCGAAATCGGCAGCGAAAACAATAATGTCATCATAAAAACTCACTACGTTGGTTAAGCCGTGTAGTACTGTTTCCATTCGGCGCTGCCAAATAGCAGGGATATTTGCCGCGCCATACACAGCTCGTGTCGGACGTATGAGTCCATGCGTGGTGGTATTTGAGGATTTTACGAAACTCTTCATCGATTGTCAAGTGCGTGTACGCATCGGTTATGTCTAAGTGGCAGAAAAATGTGGCTCCCTTCATGCGGTTGAAAATGGTTTCCACTCTGGGTATAGGATGTTCGTCAATAATCATTCTTGGGTTTACTGTGGGCTTATAGTTGCCAGTAATTCGGATATTACCATTTTTCTTAGCCACAACGTGGGTCGGCGAAGCCCACTCGGAAAATTCCACCTTTTCGTAAAACCCTGATTTGAGTTTTTTTTCGATTTCTGCTGCGTACTTATCGCGTAACGCCAATGGCACATCTCGGGCTTTAGCAAAAATTGGCGTTGCATCAGGTTTGAGATGCACTGATGCTGGTGGTCCGGTCAATTTACCTGGAACGTCGCTAAACACGGAACGGAAACTGTCGAGCAACGAATTCAACTGGGTTTCGTGTTCTATCGTGAGCTTCGAGCTAGTAACAGCGTTGACATGTGTGTTTGGAGCTATCATTTTGCCAAGGTCTATCTGATCAACGAATTGGGCGATCCACTCACGACCGAAGAGGGCGTCTGTTTGTCCCGCTACTATGTACAGGTTTAACCGACGGGTTACCGTTCCAACAGACACGTTTACGGGCAATCGGCCCAGACAAAGGATGCGGTGACCGGTGTAGCTGGTAAACTGCCTATCTGTAGGAAGAAAAGAATAGTTTGTTTTTAGTGACCGTAACGTGGTCTCCCCCATAATCCCACACGGTGCTCCCGTGTCGAGTTCCATGCTGGTGCGTTTTCCATCAATTTTTATATCGATCATCAATTTGGCGGCGGGAGCTGAGTTGCGTATCGTATTAATGGATTGTACGGGATCGATGTTGAAATCCGCAACCTGATCAATATTCGATCGTTCGCGTGGTGTGTTTCCTGCTCGGCAAACCTGCGAAATGTGACCTTTTGTATTACATGTATGGCATAGGGCGTTGCGAAAGCGGCAAAGGCTTCTTGGATGCGGCCCACCACAGCCGTTGCAGGGCGTAGCTGCAGTGTTGTTGCTTTGTTCGTGTGTCCATCTGGAATGTGAAGCGAACGTTTTGGTAGGAGGTTCTGCTCGACGGAATGGTTGTTGCTTTTTAGTCTGAGGGTTTTCATAACCCAACTTATTGGTAGCTTCTGCTGACGCCGACGGTGTCGACGTGGAGATATCACGAACTGTATTCCGTGTGGCTTCGAGCGTTAATGCGATATCAAAAGCTTCTTTAAACGTGCTGGGGTTTTTTGCGATGATTTCGTCACAAATGTCGCGTGCTTCCATGCCGTGGAGCATTTGTTCAATCAACATTCTGTCGAGAAAATCGTCATACTCACAGTAGGCAGCCCCTTGTTTGAGTCGCAGAACAAATTATGAAATCGTTTCGCCCCTTTGTTGCAAAATGTTACGGAATTTGACACTCTCAACAAACTTGTTCTTCTTCTGGTCGAAGTGGTTCTCGAGTGTTTTTCGAAGCTCTTCGTAGGGAATTTCCTCTGGCCGCTTTGGGGTGACGAGAAATTTAAGAGCATTGTTTAATTCTGTTCCCATGTGCACGCGCGCATATTCCGCGTATTTATCGGTGGGGATATTGCTCAGTTTTAGCGCCCACTCCAGTCTGTTAAAATAGTCTTCGACTGTTGATTCATCCGACGCATGAAAAGCCGGGTGCGAGAATGTTGGCACTTTTGGTTGGGGAGCAGCGTCGTCTCTATTCACCTGCGCGTTGGGTGTACCTATTGCCGATTTTATCGCTTGGGCGATCATTGTTGAAAGCTGTGTCATAGATTCGTGATCAAGCTGAGCCATTGTGTTTTCAATCCGTTTCACTTTGCGAGGAATCCCACTTCTGACACCAAAATGTTGTATTTTGTGTTTAATAATTCAGTTCCAGTTTTATTCACGTTAAGTTCGGTTACAAGATAGAGCGGGAGTGCGTAAAAAGCGAAGCTTAACCCGAAGGCGCGCCCGAAATTGACAGACGTCAAAAACGCGGTTGGCCAGGTAGCGCAATAATTTCCAACAGCAGGTGGACCATACATAACACAGGCTGTACTGGCAAACGAATAAATAAATAAGCAAGTAAACAACATAAAGCACCTGATCCTCAAACTTCAATGCAAGATAAACTTAAGACTACTTTTACTAACTGAGTAAGTAAGTAAGTTGACAGAAACACCATGAGGCCTCCGCTGACAGTCGGTATATTATGATATGCCAAGTGACGTTTTGAGATCAGTTCAAAATCGGGTGAAACTCTTTTATCAAACAACAGATGGCGCTATGTAAGCAGAAGAAAGGGACAGGTGACGAAAACGGCAGAGGAGTACAACGGTATATACACCAATTCTTGGCCAATTGCAACGATGGTTCATTCAGCTGTTAATTTATGTTTTGTAAGCGCCACTTTTAATGCCTCAAAGAATCCACAATCGAAAGCATTATTGAAATATCGCACACTAACAGCTGACGTTGCACCAACTTACAGAACAACAGTCTAAAGGCCGGGCTACATTGATCGTACTCGCAAGTGTAATTTCGATTTTCACTAGCGCATCTGGCGGCGGCTGGTGGAAGCTTTTTTGGTCGTCGAGGGAATGGCCATGGCGGATCTCAAATTTAAGTTGTTTTTTCATCGTTTTTCGATGCGAAAATGGCTGAAATACTTGCACAACATATTTATCTACCAATTGCATAGCTCTACCAGACTAGTTTAAGTAAAAAACATGGAAAAATAACATATTTTCTGAAGCGGCTACAAATTGTTTGGCAAAATGCTTCAGTCAACCGCCGCCAGATGCGCTAGTGAAAATCGAAATTACGCTATGGAGTACGATCAATGTAGCCCGGCCTTAAAACTTCTCTTTAAGACCAGGGGACATTGTCCGTACTCGCTAGTGTAATTTCTATTTTCACTAGCGCATCTGGGGCGGCGGCTGACCGAAGCATTTTGCTCAACAATTTGGAACCGCCTCAGAAAATATGTTATTTTTCCATGTTTTTCGCTTAAATCAGACCAGAAAATTTTTGTAAAAGGTAGATACATATGTTCTGCACGCATTGCATCTATTTTCACACAGAAAAACGATGTAATTAGTACTTTATTTTGGAGTCCGGCATCGTACGCTCGGTTATCAAAAAAGCTGCTACTATCCGCCGCCAGATGCGTTAGTAAAAATCGAAATTACATTAGCGATTACGGATAATGTCACCCGGCCTTTAGGAAATCACTCTGCGGAAATTCTGCGACAACAGCATGTTTGAGGGACAACTTGTTAATAGGTACTAAATAAGTTAATAGCCATTTTTTCCATTGAAGATTGAACTTTTTGATATTTGTAATCATATAGAATCTCTCATCTATTTCTGATCGATATCATATCAGTGCTTCTTCTTTTTGTCAATTAAAGTTGTCGAAATCATGGTAAGATATTTGGCTTCCTGAAGTGAATCACCAGCGTTGAGCGAGTAATAGCATAACGTATGGCTGCTATTTTGACTAGTGTTTCATTTCTCCCTTATTTCAATACTTTGTAGCAGATTTACTGCTAACCAGACAACATAACATTTAAGAGTTGAACCAACTCAAAAAGCCACCTTAACATAATTGTTAATTGCTAGCTGAAACCATCCAGCTAAAAACATCACATTAACAGCAATCAAAATAGGTCAGATAGAAAACTTACCATGCAATAAATGCTTAGCATACACAAACCGTAGGACAGGAAGCGCGAACCGACCGCTTATAAACATACATTGTGTCATCACTGTTTGAGAATTGGTTATAAATAAAGCTTATTCGAAACAGTGAGACAGATCACAATTGACAGACACGTATATCACTCGTGTTCTAATGTATCTCCCCAAGGCTCTGCCCAACTTGGTAACCTTGTTTGGTTATCAGCTGTTTAGTCGGTTGACTGATCAGCATAACCCTTTCTTCAGCAGTAGTACAAGTTTGCACCTTAAACGATTAATACTCCCGCAGCGTTTTTACGCCGCCTGGAATCCGATACGTCGCGCAAAGTAAAGTTCCGTAATTCCACCCGTC
The DNA here is from genome assembly GCF_017562075.2 of Anopheles merus. Classification (NCBI taxonomy): domain Eukaryota; kingdom Metazoa; phylum Arthropoda; class Insecta; order Diptera; family Culicidae; genus Anopheles; species Anopheles merus. The sequence goes on from NC_054085.1 coordinate 7,192,520, forward strand.
CGTCCACAGGGGCCGGTCTGTCGTCAACTGGAACGACTTAACATCATGCCCGTCATGGGTTCAAGCCTCAAATAGATCGTGCCCCCATACGTTGGACTTACTATCCTGCTACGGTAACAAAATTTTACTGAAAGCCAAGCTCACTTCACTTGTGAGTACAGGCAGGCCTTAACCGACAGCGGTTGTTGTGCCAAAAAGAAGAAGCAGAAGTTCCACCCGTCCGTTGCATATGTGTAATCTTACCATCTTCCTAACGTAGTGAGCGAACGAAACGATTCATCCACAATTGAACCAACTTACGGTACATTCTCATCTCGATACTTCGGTTCGATCTGCACTTTTCCTCTGCATTCCGCGCATCGACGTACCGCACACAGTTCTGGTATGCAAAGGTCCGCGCCGAACCTACCACAACATTCTGTAGTTGCTGGATGGTTTATATCTTCAGAAAACCTTTATTTAAGGTGCATTATCAAATATATTCATCATTTATTGATAGAAAAAGCAAAATAAATAAATAAAGACTTTTTCCATCTTTCCCTTCAAGTGTACGTCTTAATCGCTTTGGTGTCAGGATTCATAAACCACCAAAAAACAAGATTTTTATTACTGTCATTCTCATTCTTTCGCCATTTTATAGCTGAATAATCACGACAACTCAATCATCTAATAAAACGTCTGAAAATATAAACAATGCAAATTACAGAGCTTAAGATCCGCAGTAGTCAAATTAGATCCACACGGGTGCGCACGATTGAAAATTTGTTTTGTTGATGAATTTAACCAATTTTGCATATATTTTGCCAAAAATGTTCTAAAATTTTGTTGTTTTATTTTAATTTTGGATGTTACATTATTGAATTATTCAAAAATTACCTTTTTCATGCATTTATGCGAAGTGTCCATTTTACCCGCAGTGTCCGTCTTTACCTACCTTCCTCTAAATCTGGCGCTACAACCAATTTGCGCAATTCTTTACAACGGCACGGTACTCTCTCGAAAATTATTGTAAAAATCTCTATCTACCCTAGAATTTAAACATTTTGCCGTCCTCACGAATCGTACCGTTTAGTTTTTGTGATGCCGGCAGCACAGAATAGAAACGCTACAGGTGTAGTTGGCTATTTGTTTTTGCATGTCAGTCAGATTTACAGTTTATTTAGCATCCAGATAAAACACTTTTTTTTTTCAACAGAACTGATCGAAGAACTTTCTGATGGTGAAACTCACATCGCAGCGACGTGTCACCACAGCCACCACAGCGATGAAGCCGACTTGCAAAACGATGATTTGTGACAGTCACTGCTGTAGTGTGGTGTCAACGTTTTCTAATTCAACGTAGGAATTCAGCGTAGAAATTAAGCTTAATTTGTACAGTTATGTCAAACTTTAAATTCTGATCAACAGCAAAGAAGTGAGCGAGAAATGATCAATTATTGGTGGTGTTAATTAACATGTATCGCATCACACGACAGTTTTAGTGGAGAAGTAGAGCCACCGCGGGCGGATGTAGAAGCACCCAGGGTAGCGTATATAAGTTGAATAGCTTGATCGAAGGGTTTCGTTGGTGGGTTTGTTCAGAATGAACACTACTTTTAATGGTAATATGTGAATATGTTCATAGTTATAACATGTTAATATGTTCATTCATCAAGAGACTGCAACGCCCTATTTTTTTAACGCATTAAACAGATATAATAAACAATCCAGCTCCATACAAACCCAATTCGTTTCAAACAAATCGGAGATGGTGTTGATGTTGTCAGTCGTTTTTTTAGCAGTCAGAGTTGATCGTTGATCGTAATTTTACGGATACATCGAAATTTCAGCCAAAACTCTTGCAAACATCATCAATTTTGGTCTTAACTTGTAGGATATGCGTAAAATATTAAACATCACTTGTTATATGAAATAGAATGATCTATTTGATGATTATACAACTTCTAAAGCCAAAGAAACATTTCTGGAATGATAGGATATTTATGGGGGACCAGGAAGATCGCTGGATGAAAAACGCTTCTGCTAATGGTCATGCAAGAACATTGCAAACCGTGCTGAGGATCCAAATATCAGAATCTTTTTGAATTTGATTGCTGTATGGGACAACTTTTCTTTGTATAAAAAATCAGGTTTCTTTTTGGGTAATTTTAAAAAATGTGAATATACCAGAATAAAGTAAATAAAACTAAAACTCACAAAAATCATGATTTTATTCAGTAAACTAAGCTATTTCAGGGGGGTGGGGACCATTTGTTTCGTAATTTGGGGGAGGGGGGGGGGTGTTCCAACGTTATAGGTTGTTACGCTAGCAATTTTAGCGTTACGTAATTGATGGATGATGCCTTATATAATGTTTAATTAGCCGTGCAAGGCTAAATCGTTGGCAATAAAGAGCAATATGTTTACATTGTAGATATTTTAGAAGTAGATTTTCTTCGTTGGTTTCTTTTCATTTTACCTATATTTGAAAAAACCATCAAACATACCGATAGTCTAACTGCTGATCGATTCGGAGTGGCAGTGAGAACTGGAAAGTGCGTCGACAAAGATCGCATCATGTTCTACAGCTCGGGACTGTGGCAAGTTGCTGGTCTGTTTGTGATACTGTTACGTTACAGTTTTGCACAAGATGAATTAGAAATTTACGATTATAATGATAACGAGTGTGGTGAACGGTTGGTCAAACGTCAAGAGCTAGTGAAGGGTGGCTATTCTACGCATCCGGGCGACTGGCCGTGGCATGCGGCGCTCTATCATCGGGGCTTCAATAGTCGTGATTTTGATTATGCATGTGGGAGCACCATTGTCCACCGATATCTGGTGATAATGGCTGCACACTGCGTCACGTTTGCAACCAGCCGTAGAAAACTTCCGACAGAAAATATGCAGCTGAGGCTGGGCCGGTTTAATCTCATGAACAATGAGGAGGAGTATGCCGAAGAGTTCAGTGTGATCGACACGATAGTGCATGAGGGCTATCGGCCAACAACGCTGGAGAACGACATCGCCATCTTACGGGTGGAAATTCCAATCATTTTTAATGATTACATTCAACCAGTGTGCCTTTGGAAGCGAGACGATGGGCTTGACCTGCCGAATGTTTACAACCAACCGGGCACGGTAGTTGGATGGGGTCTTTCGGAAAATAATAGGATAGGCACGACCCTGAATGAAGCACGCATGCCGGTAGTCAATTCTGGACGTGTTTAGCGAGCGATCGAGCGTTTTTCGGAAGATTCCTGCAGTCAAAAGCATTCTGCGTAGGATACAAAAATGGTGAGCTATTTTATGATGCCGTACGTAGGACACATGTTCACATTTGCTAACACACACTTCCTTAACAGGGACTGGTGTTTGCAATGGAGACAGCAGTGGTGGCATGTTTTTCCAGTTTCAAAATCGTTGGTACCTTAAGGGAATAGTGTCGTTTAGCAGCGTACACGATTATTCTGGATGGTGCAATTTGAGACAATACATAGGATTTACTGACGCATCGCAGTACATCGATTGGGTGTACGAAAATACGCCAACCAGTGGAAACGACGATCCGATACTGGGCCACCCCAACATGCGACTTATCAACCAGGGTAACTGTGGACGGAATGAGCATATGCCAGAGATGGATGAGGATCGCAAACCCATCTTAAACCAGTATCCTTGGATGGTGGTTCTACAAGCCAAAACAACTACTGAATATTTCCTTGCAATGGAGTGTTACTGAATCGAAACTACGTTTTCATGGCCGAATGTTATGATTTACAGTAAGTATAAAGCGGCACTATAAATAATTTAAAATCTTAATCAACGCGCATTATGCACCTATTTTGCTGCAGATATGAGATCACTGTGACCCTAGGTGATTACGATACGAACAGAACAAAGGATTGCGGCAAAGTGTACGGAAACATGCAGTGTCTTTCCGCCGTCCAAACGGTGTCCGTCAGTCAATTTATCCGTAAAGATGATCTGGTGCTATTCCGGTTATCCGATCCCGCTGATATCGACGGACGTCAAAATATTGAGGCAATCTGTCTCCCGGTGACTCCCGATCAGCGCATACGTCTGTACAATCGCTACATGACAGGTTGGAAGGAGAGTGGTTCTGACGCGACAATACTACAACGTGCGCTGTTGGAGGCAATCGATTTGAACAAGTGGCGAGCCGAATTTAAGGGGCGTATCGATAGCAAAACCATTTGCGTTTGGAATTTGGAAGATCCTAATCGATCAGTGGCATGCAATGATTATACGCCAGGTTCGGCTTTACAAGCAATAGATCAAAAGTCTAAACGATACTTACTCTACGGCGTGCTTAGGTATATTAGCTATTGCAGTGTTCCGGAACAGTACATTGCCATCAGTGAATATTTACTATGGATTTTGAATAATATACGTAGGTAGGAAAGAAGTGCCAGCTTGTTTCTTGTTACATGAAAACTCAACATAAAAGCTAGTATTTTATTATGTATATGCAAACATGGCATTTCTACAGCATTCTAATAAATTCTTCCTTTAAAAGAATTAAGGCTGCGCGGTGCCGTCTTCTAGGCCTTGAACCTCTTTCGGCTAGAAGACGCAATGGACAGTGCTCTTTCATCACTGGTTTGCTAAATGGCTCTATCGATTCATCGCCCTTGTTGCATCAGATAGATATCTATGCACCATCCCGAACACTTTATGTTTATTTGTCTATCGATGGACAATAATGCCTTCTCGAACCATTTTAGCAATGTTTTACAATGAGTGTTTTACAATGGATTACAATAACATAGAACATAAAAATGTGCACTATGGAACCAAATTTAACACAGAAACACGATCATTAAACTCAGTTGGCGAAATCCTCGGCTCAAAAGCGTTGCTGACGGCGTTGAAAGCACGGCACATGAGTAGGAACGGGTCAGAGGAGCCAATGTGCGTTCTACGGTCGTCGAGGGCCAACATTGCCCGAGTCCGGAGCGGCCTGGCCGGAACGTACAGGTTGATGGCAGCCAGTAGTGACGGAGAGCCAATACGGCCGTCGAGAAGTCCCGTGATGAACGACAACCTGGCTTTTCGTCTTTCGACTTAGGTCTAGAGAGACTCTACTGCTCAACCCCGTTCCAGCGCTGGTCGGTCGGACCCTATGTTCCGCATGTCGGCTGTTTTCAACACTGTTTCGGATTGCTTCGACTTCGACATCTCAACTCAGTGCTTCAAGGAACGTGGCCATTTGCCGTAGCCGCAGTGAATTGCGATACAAACCTTGTTGATGCTATGTATTGTTTTTAATGTACTGTTACTTATCTTAATTAGGCCATTCGGCCCGTTGAAGATGAAACAATAAATAATAATAATAATAATTATTATTATTATTATTATTAAATCAATTTTGCGAAGCATCCTTTTTGAGGTAGGAGGATTTTTTTTTCATTTTTCAATCTTAAAAACTAACTTTAACTTGGTTCTATGATCAATCTCCATGAAATAACCACTTTGCATACTGTTACTCATTTAGATTCTGAACATATCCGTGTTGCGTTTGATGCTTTTATTTTTAACATCAATAATAAAAAAAACCCACACAATTTGGCTGGGAGCTGTACCAATTTAATTAAACCATGGATGATAAGATTTGTGATTCCAATCTATATTTAAAAATCATAAGCCGTCATAATCATAATCATAATCATAATCATAATCATTATCATAATCATCATCTCAAGTTGACCCATTTTTAAAATGCCTAACTAATTTAGTAAGGCTCCAATAAACCTGCTTCTTCTTTGGCACAACAACCGTTTTCGGCCAAGGCCTGCCTGTGCCACTTGTGGGCTTGGCTTTAAGTGACTTATTGACTAAACATAGCAGGATAGTCAGTCCTGAGTATGAGGGCACAGTCTATTCGAGGCTTGAACCCATGACGGGCATGTTATTAAGTCGTACGAGTTGACGACTAAATCCCCTAATGTAAAACAAAGTGTATAGTTTTAAGAAACGCGTTAAAATTTACGTCCCAAATGATCGTAAGATACGAGTAAGATCTCATTTTCTTAGCTTACCTTACATTTACTCATTTACTTTTTATTTTTAGATTTACTTTACAGGGTATTCATTAACATTTTCATAATTGAAAAAGATAAAACAATGTTTCCATTATCATCATTACAAGCTGTGCCTTATCTCTTTATAAAGGCCAGAGGACACTGTTCGTAATCGCTAGTGTAATTTCTATTTTCACTGTCGCATCTGGTGGCGGCTAGTGGACTCTTTTTCGTCATCCAGGGAATAGTCGTGCCGGATCTCAAATTTAAGTTGGTTTTTCACCGTTTTTAATGCGAAAACGGCTGAAATACTTGTACAACATCATTTATCTATCAATTACAATGCTTGTCTAGTCCAATTTAAGTGAAAAACATAGAAAAATAATATATTTTCTGAAGCAGCTCCAAATTGTTTGTCAAAATGCCTATCAGTCGCCGCCAGATGCATTAGTAAAAATCGAAATTACACTAGCGAGTACGGACAATGTCACCCTGCCTTTAGATTGAGAAATTCAGTGGTCTTCTACCTGTGGTCCGTGGCGTTATGAAAGCTTATTTCAATACATATCGTGCAGTTTATTTCCCACAGTCAAGATAAAATTTTCATCAGGGAGGTCTAGAATAACATTTAAATATATTTTTGATTAAAAACTTTGAACGAAGTCTATAAAATGTATGCCTTCAATAAATCTGGGCCGCTACAAATGTATTTTCAAAGCCAAGTGATCTGCAATATTTAAAAGGTTGGTGAGCACTATTTTGCGCACATGGTTCCTATAATTAGTCACATACTTCTGGTATTTTTTATCCGTCTCCGTTCTACAAACGCATCGGGTGCGTATAAAGGGTTGTTACTACGAATGAAACAATTAGTGAGTATCTTTGTTCGACTTTTTTTCAAACTGTCGCTGACGTATTATTAAGTTTCATTTCGATTAGTTTTGTTTGTAAGTTTTCGTAAGTTCTCTCGATTAATTTTTGTTAGCACCTTCGATGGCGCTTATTACTCCAAAGCTTGTATGCCTTGAACCTATCTGACCCAGACCATGGCCGAACTTAGCATAATTATTTCCCTAATTTCCCCTAATTTTATCCTATTCTCCTTCCGTTGCACCATCTGGTGTCAGCTGTTGTATTTGTAATTGTAAAGAAAGCTTGTTTCCTGTAAAACTCTTTAATTGACGCCTTTACTTATCGTACTAAGTTTGCATTGATTGTGTTGTTACGCCTGGTAACAATTTGGTGAGTAGCTGGATAGACTTTCTTAGAACTGGCTTGTTTGTATATAATATGTATTTGCTCAGTTTAAAAATTAGTCTTTCTTCGGTCGATTGACTTTTGCTACTGGCCTAACTTTCTCGATGGCGCCTATTTTTACGAACAGCTGATCAGTCTTGACCGCATTTGACCCTATTTCGCGACCGCTGCCGAACTTTATCCTAATTGGCCCTATTTTTGATAATCTAGCTGTTTCGCCTTTGGTCGAAGATCTTTTTGTCCTTATCTGTTTTACAGCGCCATCTGGTGCTTTATTCGTATATTATTCAAGCTGTCCTTGACAGCTCGTTGTTTTATAAACATTACGGCTGCTGATCTACACGAGGTAGATATCGTGCCAACAGATTGAGATGAGGGAAGATATAAAATGTACCATGTTTGTATAGTTGTTCGAAAACATTTGTTAAATCGAAAAATTATTGTTTATAGTTGCATTATATTGTATAAATTTCCTTAGAAGTGTTATATTTTCAGAGAGGAATACGTAATCGAAAGTTTTCCAACCGAAAAGCTCATCTTTTATATTGATTGTATCTTCGGAGTAATTTTCTGAAAACTACTAGCTGCAGGACTGTTGTAAAGTACATCAATTACTTTCCCGTATAACCATTTGATCGAAGAAGTCTCGCATTCGAGAAAATTTGCCCGTCCAGTTTGAGCTAGATCGAAAAAAGGCTCCTTTCGGATCGGAAAAGGAAAATCGATCCTTATGATCAAACATCCAACAAGCTGCAAAGTACTCCGCAAATATGTCATGACAGAACTGAGGAATACCATCTCTAACTCCATGTACTATTCCCGTGAGCCCAGACACTTTAGCAATATCCTGTAAGCATTGATCACTATCGCGTAGTTCATCCGAAGTAAGCAGCTCAGATCTCGTTGGTTTGTCAAACAAAACAAACATCGCCATCAAACAGACTTGTGATTTGGTTATAATATTCTTATACTGGCTGTGTTGATCAGGAGAAAGGCTACCAAACTTGTTTGGATCGAACATACTTGTCAATAGACCTAACCAATCCACTTGATAAGCTTCCATAATGTATTCCAATAATTTGAATTTTCGCTGGTTTCCAGCATATGTGTCATCCTTAAAGAAAGCAACGTAATGAAATGCATTCCATCCATTTCTTGAATTCACTTCCGACAGATCAAAACCGTTGGCAATCAAGCAATGCAACATGAAAACACAACCGTTTTGAGCCGTCCAATGAAGAAGGTTGCGCCCTTCATTGTCGATACTGTGCAGATCGATTGATTGATGCAGGAGGTATTTGAATGTAGGTATTAATCTTTTATGAGAAATGGTTCTCTTCAACTTCACTAACCATTGCATGATGTACCGAATAAGCTCGTTCTGGATGATGGTATTAGTTTTACGAACAATGTACCTGATTACCTGTAAATTACCTCCTTTAGTGCGTAAATTAGTAGACGTTTGATTACATCTCGTTCAGGGCGCGGTTCATCTTCAAAACATAGGGAATGATTTGGAATACAGCAGTTAGAGGGATAGTGATTTACATCCACAAACGACAAGTCACAATCATTTTCCACATCACAGTGCATCGACTCTTCCATATCTTCTACTGTGTGAATATTTAGATTAATGCAGAGTTGTTGAAAGAGTACGATCAATGCTTTCATATTTGTATTTTTAATAGCACATTTAACAGTATCAATAAGTGTTTCATTATCCACTTCTTTAAGCAGAGAATCGTTTAACTCACTTGCAATAATCGTTGCAATATTGATAGCTCGATACTTTAATGCTACTTCAAAAACCGCAATTAATGTTTCTTGCGGAATTTTATCACTTAATTGTAATACTATTTGTTCAAATAATACATATATATTACACCTTACGATTTCGTGTAAGACCGATACATTTTGCAAATCAGGCAGGGGCGAAAATATGTCAACACGTTTTTCGTCGATCAAATACTTTGCTAAGCTAGTTTGAAAGCGATCTGAAGCCAGTTTGGTATAATCATGTGTCTCTAAACATTTGAAGCAGATATGTGCATGGTTCAATAAATCTCTTAAGTCATTTGCCACTGTTTGTTCGACCAAGACATTCTCATCTACAGTAGCTTGAAGATCTAATAGAATGTCAATCGATTCATTATTTTCATAGGCAAAAGCATAATGCATAATGAAAAGCACATCAAGCACCTTTTCTTCCGATTGGTTGAGTACCGCCATGTGAAGTTCACAGTAAATGCTTTCCTTTAAAACCATTCGATCGAAAAAGTCTCGCATTCGAGAAAATTGGTCCGTCCAGTAGGAGCTGGATCGGAAAAAGGATCCTTTTCTGAATCGATCCTTGTTATCAAACAGCCAACAAGCAGCAAAGTACTCCGCAAAAATTCTATGACAGAACTGAGGAATCCCATCTCGAACTCCTTGTACTATTCCTGTAAGATCTGAAGCCTTTTCAATGTCCTGCAAGCATTGATCACCATCGCGTAGTTCGTCCGAAGTAAGCAGCTCAGATCTCGTTGGTTTGTCAAACAAAACAAACATCGCCATCAAACAGACTTGTGATTCGGTCACAATATTCTTATACTGGCTGTGTTGATTAGGAGAAAGGCTCACAGCGAGGCTGCCAAACTTGTTTGGATCGAACATACTTGTCAAGAGACCGAACCAATCCACTTGATAAGCTTCCATAATGTATTCCAATAATTTGTATTTTCGCTGGTTTCCAGCCCATGTGTCATCCCTAAAGAAAGCAACGTAATGAAATGCATTCCATCCGTTAGTTGAATTCATTTCCGACAAATCAAATCCTTTGTCAATCAAGCAGTGCAACATGAAAACACAACCGTTTTGAGCCGTCCAATGAAGAAGGTTGCTCCCTTCATTGTCGATGGAGTGCAGATCGATTGATTGATGCAGGAGGTATTTGAATGCAGGTATACATCTTTCATGAGAAAGGTTTCTCTTCAACTTCACTAACCAGTGCATGATGGTTCGAATAAGCTCGTTCTGGATGATGGTGTTAGTCTTGCAAGCAATGTACCTGATTACGTGTAGGTTACCTTCTCGCACTGCGTAAATTAGTAGACTTTCGATTACATCTCCTTGAGCAACAGTTTCATCTCCGGATTGATTGATACAACAGAAAGAGGAACATATATCTACAATCATAGGTGGTAAATTACTTTCTTCTTCAGCAACACTGGGTATGTCTTCCATATCTTCAACTGTGTGAATATTTAGATTAAAGCAGAGTTGTTTGAAAAGTAAAATAAAGGAGTTCATGTTTTTTCTCTCAATGGCAAACTTCAGAGTACCAATTATTGCTTCATTATCAACTGCCTTTGGAAGAGAAACGTTTAACTCACTCGCAATAATCATTGTCGTATCGTGTGTTCGATATATGCCTGGCTTTTCCAACAATGCTATGAATTTGGCTTCCTCAATCTTTCCTCTCGATTGAATGACGAATTGTTTAAATAAATCTTGCATGTTATCTACTATCATTGCCTCTACGATCGATGCGTCGTGTAGATCAACCTGAGGATGGAATATGTCAACACGTTTTTCGTTGAGCAAATACTCGACCACTCTTCGATGAAAGCTTTCTGCGAACATTTTGGTATGTTCATAAGCGTTCAAACATTGTCCACATAGATCTGCATGGGTTAATAGACCACCTAATTTACTTGCAACTGTTAGTTCAAGTAAGGTTTGCTCATGCACTATCGCCTTATGTTTTAACAGCGTGAGAATCATTCTGATTTTCCCAAAAACAAACGCATAATCTAATGCACTCCAGCCTAAAAGCCCATCCTTCACATTGATTGATTCTTCTGATAAGTTTTCCAGTAACTGTTCGATGGTGTCTAAACGTTTATCCACAACAGCCAAGTGTAATGGTAAACGTCCAAGAGCATCCTTCTTCTCGACTGCTACAGGACTGTTGTGAAGTATATCATCCACCTGTGCGTTCGATCGGTTGAGCACAGCCATGTGCAGTTCACAACCAATGCTTTCCCTTAAAACCATTCGATCGAAAAAGTCTCGCAGTAGAGAAAATTCGTCCGTCCAGTAGGATCTCGATCGGAAAAAATCTACTTCCCTGAATCGATCCTTATTGCCAAACAACCAACAAGCGGCGAAGTACTCTGCAAATATTCGATGGCCGAACTGCGGAATGTCATCTAGGACACCTAAAACAATTCCAGTCTTTTCACTTCCCTGAAGTATTTCCTTTATGTAGCTGGTGACTAACAGTTGTTCTTCGTTTGACAACAGCCGTTTTCGTTCTTCCTCATCAAAAAGGGTAAGAATCGCAAACAGCTTTAGCTTTTCTTTGCGATCCTTGTTAGCTGACAAAGTTAGTTGCTGCAGAGCAGGAATGAGTAGCGCTGTATCGGTTGTGCCACATTTATCTGCGTTCAATATTTGTAGCTTTTGTTCGACAAAATTTGTTACTAATTGAAGTTGATCTATGTACTGTTGGTCGCTTATCGCTCTTTCAACAGTTCGGCTAGAAAAATCGACATACCGCTCCAGTATTGGTAACAGCATCGCACATCTCATGTGTAAAAACAAGGGTGTAGACATTAATTTGCTCATACTTCTGAAGTTTAGAACATACAAAAGATACAACACACGATAACGGTCGTTTTTGTTGCATTTTTTCCAATCAGCTGACATGCGCCAAAGATAATTGTATAAGAGATTTAGTTGATCTGTCATTGAGAACGGGCTTAGCTGGTATATCTCACAGTTATGGAATGTTTTCTTCAATTCCGCTATGAAATTGTATGGCCTTGAGGAGATATACAACTTATAAATTCCAGCAAAAGTCGCCAGTCTGCCCAAATACGACATCACAAAATCCTTATAATGTGGGGCAATTTCATCAAATCCATCAAAAATGATAACAAATTGCGATGAGTTGAGCTTTTCCACAAACAACCGGACCACTAGCAATTGTTCTACACTCAGCGACAACGTGGTGGCCGTACCATCGTCAAGCGCTACTTTTCCGCCCGAAACTGCTAAAATTTGAGCCGTTTGCTTGGCCTGGTTTCTAATTTCATTCGATTCATAGGCAGATAGAATGCTTACAGTAGTTGCAAACAGCGTCAGTTGAAATAGACGTAACAGGATCCTTATTGTGGTTGTATCATCCAAAGATGTGAGGTGTGCTTTCTGCAATTCGTTGAAATCCGCAGAATACTTAAAAGCATGCATACGAATCACACACAAAGAGGGATCGTTGCGCGATAAGTGTGACGCAAGCCAGGTAAAATAGGAGGTCTTTCCACACCCCGCATCATCTAGAATGATGTGCACTTTCGATTGGTCACTAAACTTGTACGGCATTTGGCAGATGAGACTTGCTTGTGATGTGATGGCCAAATCCAACCTTTCAACTGTATCTTGTCCAGGAAGTATTAAACTATCAAAAGATGGTTTCTCAGAATAGTTTCCATGAAAGCCATCAAATCGAAGTTTCGATTCTACGACACTATTTTCTGACTTTGTTTCATCATCATTATATGGCTGTAGAGTACGCGGAATGAACCATGAGCTGATCGTTTGAAAGTTCCGTTGATTTATGTTTTTAACCTCATTTTGATCGATTTGATGACCATATCTATCCAGAACTTTGCATAACATGCTCAACGAATCCGTTTTTCGCACAATCTGATTGAGAGCGATTGTTGTTTCAAAGAGAAACAACTGTTTATATCGCTCAAAAAGCTGTTCCCTTGACTCCTTGGTAAGATCACTAACTAATAAACAATCTTCTGGTGGATCATTTTCAGCAACTTGTTCAATGACGATGAGTTTAATTATATCGGCTCTTGCATAATTCTCAATATTGGCAAATAGCTCTTCGTCCAATGCGCCAAGAATCGTTATAATAGTATAAGTAGATAGTCCGACCTCAGAAATAAACTTCATCACATCTGAAAGAACAGTACACAAGTTGTCTTTGAATTGACCACCTGTACTATCTACAATTAGACAGTTGTAGTCAAGCAGCTGTGCCGTTTGTTGCACAATCACTGAACTCATTTTCATGTTAGCTGTGGTATAATATCGATGAATACGATCGCATGAATTTTCATTAAAGAAATTATGAATTTTAAGACTCCTGAGAGAGCAAGGTTCTAAAGCAATGGTTGAATACAAATTGCTTTCGCTGTCTAAATATCGCTTGGTAAACTCTTCAATCTTACAGTAACTATCGTTTACTTTTAGTTCTATGAACTTCTTTTTAATGTTTTCGAGATTTATATCATCACGTGGATTTTCTCTCAGAGCGTGAAGGAGTATGTTTTGTAGATTTTCAAACTTATCTTTCTTATCATTGACCCACGGTGGCATCAGCTCAAGCGCTTGTTCCAGCAGCTCTGTATCATTTTTTGTACCGCACACTAACAAGAACTTGTCACTAAATTGTTGAATCATAGCGTCAACTTTTCCATACGGCTCATCAACTCGTGAGTTGGAAAACAGTTTCTCAAAACTGCTTGCTATCAAAATGTTTGCCACTTCGGGTTTCTCTTTCGGTGCATTTGATTTGTCTTTTTTACTTCCTAGAGAAGTCTGAAGCATCCCTGCAAGGGTTTTTCCTGCAGTACTTTGTGGCTGTTCGATCAACTTGTATACGCCCGGCTTAACCTTTTCAACGCAGGCTGCAATTAAATCACTGTACAGTTGAAAGATATAGCAATCTTCCCCATTAATTTCCTTTTTGTCTTTGATGCAAGATGCAAGCATCTTTCCTAGCTCTTCCAAACTGGTTTTTCTTAGCCTATTTTGTATGGTATTGTTTTGCTGATTTATGATGTAACTTTTTCCACCGATACTTTCTAGCAAAGGTGAGATGCCGTCAGCAGATGGTTGTGCTAGAGGTACAATTATCGTAACCTTATCATCTACCTTTACGTTAGTACACAGGACGTACCTATGGGGCGCTTTCAAGGCGTTAGCATTGTGCTCAGATGCATCCTCACGGCGGTGTTGAAGCTCCAGATATGACGCAAAGTAGGTAGGGATGGAATAGGGACCCTTTGAAGTAGGTCCACTAAGTAAATCATGATGTGTAATACACTTCAACTTTCCCACTGGAACTTTATGTTTAGCTTGAATGTAAACAGTACCCTTGGGTACAGTTGCATTTTCGTAGTGCAGGACTATGTCGTCGAACTTGCCACCATCCTTGTTTTCCATCGTGATCTCGAATTTTGATAGTTGTCGTTCACAGTGTAGATTGAAAGCTCGAAGAAGTATAATCATTCCTAGTTGTAGGTGGTAAAACATACCATGATAGGAAGACGTTCCCTTGGCTTCGTTTTCATCCGATGGTCTTGAGATTTTGCTGGCTGACGGTATCGAGCCATTGTTTTCAGCTGTTGCACTATGGTCAAATGACGCTTTCCGTTTTTGCGCTTGTCCATTCATGATTTGGGTTCCTGTAAATAGACATGCAATAAACCCACCTATATCGTGTAATAATTGGCGGCCGATAGAAATATAAGGCGCAATGAGTACCTGCTTCAAATTGCCGATGAATCGAAACTGTACAAATTAAACTGGGATTGAGTTGGTGTTTTCAACGATGATTTTAACTGTAACAACAGAAATATGTAGAGAAATTTAAATCAATTCATAGCTCTTGTCTTCTTACACTTTTGATGAGAGAAAGCAGACTATGGTATTGAGCCGTGTTGTTTGAATAATGCCGTACACTAAAAGTGTCTTAATTTAGGTTGCTCAATAAATCGATGGTAGACACAACATTTTCGTATTTTTTGCAAATATCTTGTCCAGTACTTAAGCCAGATTTAAAATGTTGATACCATTTGATAAATTAGCCTTTCTTAGCTTTGTTTTCAAAACTATAGTTCGTCAGACTGATCCCGTGGTATAGTCGTCAACTAGTACGACTTAACAACATGACATGGGTACAAGTTCCACTTGAACCGTGCCACTAAGTGCTGACTACATTCAACTACATGTACAGGTAATTACAAGGTTTCTCACAATTTATTGGTCAGTTCCCATGATTTTTCGACCTATCTCATAGATTTTTGGTTCTTTCTCAAAATTTATTGGTATTTTCCGATTGGATATCAATACAATTGGACCAAAACATTTTGAAAACGGCCAAAAAATCGTGGGAACGCACCAAAAAAATATGGGAACCAACCAAAAATTGATGGGAACCAACCAATAAATCGTGGGAAACCCTGTAATTACTCACTGATAGCCAAGCCCAGCTGTAGTAAAGGCAAGCCTAGAGCGATTACGCGTCAAATAAAAAGGGGAAGGTTATCATACTTTATCTGTTCAATTTCAGCCAAAGTTTACAAAAACACCATAACTTGAAGTAATACAAAAAAATGTACACCTTTGACTACATGGGCGAATGTGTCATCTTTGAGTCCGTAATCTTATTTTTCATGAGCAAAAGGAGCTTTTTTGGATGTCTGTTTTGGTTAATTCTGCAGTTCTGCAATTGTCATACCACTATGAATCTATAGGATCTTATGGGTATTGCCCGTACACTTGGACCATATTTTGATACACCTCATTTACTATTTACCTTGAAACATCTATTATTAGCTGTGTTAAATAATAAATGAAAAAAATGCAAATAACGACATACCTGTCACCCAAATGGTAGGGCGGTTCGAATAAATTTAA
Source organism: Anopheles merus (assembly GCF_017562075.2). Taxonomy (NCBI): domain Eukaryota; kingdom Metazoa; phylum Arthropoda; class Insecta; order Diptera; family Culicidae; genus Anopheles; species Anopheles merus. Next base: position 7,208,503 of record NC_054085.1, read on the forward strand.
CTTCACGAAGTTTAAAAGCTGTCCTAATATTTTAGATTTTTGCTGCTGTTCGTTAGCCACTGTAAATTAATGAAACCTGCAAAAAAATTTATCTAAGATCCGTACGCAGTCTTATCATTATACAATGAAATTTGACTGCGATTGTGTGCAATTTGCAATGACTACACCATTCAATTAAACATAATACTGCGCGTCCGAGGTTTTATTTTAATACACAATTTTTGGAATGATAGTAATCCATTAAAGATGATTTCCGTGCTAGAGTCTTCAAGCGTACGGACTTGTGCACCATTGGTTAAACTCATAGGCACATCAGAATTGAGTAATTACGATTCTATCATATCAAATTGGGTGGACAAAATGTTGAAGTCTGCGCGATAAAATTGAGAGCGATTAATCATTGATGAACCAGTCGTTCATCGAAATACAAGTCTACACGAATAGTGAAAGAATGATCGGTTCTAGCAGCAAATGAGCCACACTTACACTTACACGACAAACACCACACTTTACAAACTGAAAAGGACCGTATTGCTTGTGCAAACTTTGATGGTGGTCTATTTCTCTCTAACTTACCCAGGTGGCTTAACCCTGTCCAATCAACACACTGTGAGAAGTTGAATGATTGAACTGCAGAGGTCTGTAATCGTTAAACGAAGAAATAAAATTGGCGGGTAATCTTATCGTGTGAAGCATATGTTATTACCTTCTATTCCAAGCTCTTTTTTATGAGAATAATGATAAGGAAACGATATCTGAAGAATCCCCACCCTCCTCATCATATATGCAAGTGTACATGTTAGTCGATTGCAAACCATCGGAGTATCAAAATTTTCAACTTCACGCACTTTACTGCATATGGTCATATCATCCATCATTATAAAACCTTATCAATGTTTTTGCCTTCCTTCTTTTTTCCATGCATGCGAAAAAAAAATCTTCTAGATGTACTCGATTTGGAAACGATTCGTTCCTTAGAATTCGATCGGCTTTCAATAATTCGTATCATTTGTTTGACTACAATCTATCTGTGTCTCGTTGCCGTTTACCTCTTCTTGACTCCGTAAGCTTTTCTGCTTGGTCGCTACTTTATAAGCCTTCCGTAGGCGTTATCCAACAATTACGTAACGCTAAATGGGGTGGGGAGGTGTCGTCAAACGTTACGATTTGTTACATGGGGAAGAGGGGGAATTTAACTTTTGTTACGTAACGCAAAATAAAATGATTGAATTACGAATAACAAATGAGTTAAAAACGAGGATTCTTCTTGATAACTTCATAACCTTCGCGGTTATGCCGGTCTAAAAAGAGTCTCGCTTAGTTACTACGGTAAAAACTTAACACAAGATCATGCAGTTACGTTGCATTCCGTTACTGCCACGACCACAGTTTTTTTTTTTTTTTTTTTTTTTTTTGTCAAAGTTGATCATTCGTCGTAATTTTATAAATATATCGAAAATGTAGCCCAAACTCTTAATAACATTGACGATTTTGCTGATTGTTTGTAGGACATGCGTACCTTATTAAACATCACATGTTATGTAAAATATAATAATCAATTTGATGATGATACAACATCGAAAGCCAAAGAAACATTTCTGGAAAGATGGACAAATTTATGGGGGATCAGGAAGATGGCTGGATTAAAAAACGATTCTGACGATGGCCATGAAAGTAAATTGCAAACCATACTAAGGGTCCCATTACAAGAATCTTTTTGAATTTCGTTGCTGCATGGGACAACTTTTTTACATAAGATAGAATGTAAATTTTAAATGGTTGATATGAAAAAATGTAAATATACCAGATTAAAGTTATAAAAAAGTAGAATAAATACTCCCAAAAAATCTGATTTGGTGTCCATCTGTTACGTAATTTGGTCGATGGGGGGGGGAGGAAGGGGGGGCTTCTTCCAACGTTATTACAAACGCGTTATTACATTTGCAATATATTTCAATGAAGCTTTTGCATTTTCCCCTTTTTATAAAACGTCAAAATCTAAATTTGCATCTTTCAACAACTTAAAAATTGGAAACAAAACCCAATCGTCTTTAACACCATACATTGTTTGAAAACACCAATTGGATTCCAAAAGAACCTATATGTTTGCGCCTAAATGTATGCATTAGTGAATTCACAGCATATGATCTAGATCAGTTAGAAATGAATATTAGCGATATTAGTATTAGTGTTAGGGATAGCGTAAGAAACAAATTTGTAAATAAAGAACCAATAGAGAAACCAAGCTATCTGGACGTGCCCCTGAGTGAACACCTGAGCCATCCAAACACTATCCAAAAAGGGTGCCATCGAGTCCACATCCCGCCACATAAAGTTCCCTTCAGAAAGAATCAATGTCAAGTGTTCCAACACTATCAGAACCTTTGAAGAATCCTTTATAGCATGATTTATATGTTTCGCAATCCATCGTTATTAAATTATTCCAATTCCAAATGAAGATTGTTTACATTTTTCAATATATTACAAACAAACGAAACAAGAGTTTTTACGTTTCAAATTTAAATTTACCTTCAATGATGGTTGTGCATACGTTTTGCTTCAAATTGCGAACTGTAGTCAATAACGCACACCGCATGTCAAACTCATATAATCATTTGGATAAGAATGGCAGTAAATTTGTTCAACAGTTCCCGCAACATTGCGATATTAATCGATGAACGCAACCTACTCCTAGGACGCATTGGAATAATTCAATACTCGAAAGAAACAAAAAACACGATCGAGCCCGGTGTTGGAGTGTAGCATAACTGATATACAGTACTTATTATAAACCACACTATCAGCTATAGACACATTTTAACACACTTCGGCCAAGTCACACTAATTAAACTCATTCATTATAACACTCTCAGCTAATCAGATCACACTTTACCGACATACCGGGAAGAGTTCAGGCCACATCGTTCATATAAAAACAATTGTTACACACTTATTGAAAACACCCAGAACATACATAATAAGCATATCAGGCGTTACTACACCAAACTAGGTGAACTGATAACGCACAGCAACTTACAACCTCAGCGACGAAAACATCCCTTCTTTAGCAGCAACAAAAGAAGTGAAACTTCCTTTTGCAATACATTCTAACCACAGCTTAGGCACACATCGAAAAACACCTCGCACCAATTCAATTTATAAATTGTTACCAAACGTTGGCAGTAAGAGAAATTTCTTTAAGGTTTCTATGATCGCCTGGACGATCAAGTGTTGAAAAGTGCACTTCGAACTAAGTTTACTTCCACCTCGGCTCAAGTCAGCAAAATACTGGCCTACCACGACGGTGCTCGACGCCCAGTTGTGTATGGACGATCAGCACATTAAATGGCGACTGTGACCTTAATCTGCAACAGACGGGCAGATGTTTATGTAAATTCAAGCAAAATGTAAAGCGTAAGTGACGTATTAACGCGCGGAATGCCATGGGAAGCGTATGAACAAGAAGTGTGAAATGTGAATTTACGGAAAATGAATCAGTGAAGATAGCCCAAGTGACCTATAATAACGGTTTACAAACAGCCAGAAGCAAGTGCAGTGCAGTGCAAAATGAAAAATAAAAACCATTTACTGCAGTGTACTGCAGAATGAATGATTAATTGATGAACAAACATTACCCGTACACAGTGTTGTGAAAACCTATCCCAATGTGTAAAAACGTATTAACGCTCATGCGATCGATTTAACAGTAGAGTAAAGTCAAAACGCCGGTCTCGTAGTACAGTCGTCAACTCGTACGACTCAACAACATGCCCGTCATGGGTTCAAACCCCAAATGGACCGTGCCGCCATACGTAGGACTGACTATCCTGCTATGGGGGGAAATCAATTAGTCACTGAAAGCCAAGCCCACAAGTGGAACAGGCAGGCCTTGACCGACAACGGTTGTTGTGCCAAAGAAGAAGAAGAAAGTCAAAACGAGAAACGATGGAAGCTTAAAAAATGTTAACTTTTCACAATTTCACATAGCATAGTAGAGAGTTATAAAATGGGTAACGACACGTCAAACCCTAAAGCTAATGTTGAGGGCGATGATGACCTTACCTTTGTTTTAATGTTCAACAAAATGTTCACTCAGAAAAACATGAAACCCACGAGTTAAAACTAAACATTATGCTGATAAATCGTGCCATCATACTCATGCAAAAAGTAATTAAAACCATTTTCAAAATATTGAAAACTCGAGCAAAACGTGATGCAATGAAAAACATGCATCTGCCTACATAATAACTCATTTTGGCAATCTATCCGATTCTCGGAGCAAGTAATAAGGAACAATTAGGTGCATTGCAAAACTACGGTCTACGAGTTGTGGACAGCGTGATGGTCAGATTGGTTATAGAACAACCCTTGCCAACATAGAAGACGAAAAGACAATCTTGATTGGCATGCGAGAATGGAGTGTCCCAACCCCGACAAGACATCGAGCGACGACTGACGACATCTTAGAACTTCTCATCAAACATCGATGTCGAGCCAACCCTGACTTCCCCTACCAAACACAGATTAAACAGCAAGCACCGGTATAGATGTAGCGTATAATCATCATCAGCAGCAACAATATTCCATTAAGGTATTGCAACTTTAGAATACAGGCGTCCCCCGAGTTACGACCCCCTCGAGTTACGACGATTCGCAGATACGACGATTTTGATTTTGATAGTTGAAAGTTGTCATTGACAAGAAATTGATGTATTTTTTTGAATATCTGGGCTGATAACCGCTATACACACATTTCCAAAGATTCCACAACTTTTCTTCTTCTTGTTCTTTTGGCTCAACAACCGTTGTCGGTCAAGGCCTACCTGTACCACTTGTGGGCTTGGCTTTCAGTGACTTATTGATTCCCCCCCATAGCAGGATAGTCAGTCCTACATATGGCGGCGCGGTCTATTTGGGAATCGAACCCATGACGGGCATGTTGTTAAGTCGTACGAGTTGACGACTGTACTACGAGACCGGCTAAGATTCCACAACTACCTTGTTAAATATCTATATTGTGTACAGTTTTTAAAATATAAGTATTACATTATCGAACATTATTTTAAATAAAATACAGGCGGTCCCCGAGATACACGGTACCTCTTCTACGCGGATTCAGAGATACGCGGTTTCCTAAATTTGACAGTTCTTTGAGCAAATTGTACTGATTTGACACATCTATTGTAAAATGCCAAATAGTTTCTGTTTTGATCGGATGTTAAAAACTATTTCAAAAGGTTTGAAACTGTTATTTCATTCAGAATCATATCAAATAATCGATTAAGTGGCTAAAACCACCCCCTAGTTGCAAATTTACACGAAAATTAGTGATATTTTGGCTAAAAATCACGAGATTCGACTTACGCGGAAATTCGAGATACGCGGTTTTTTGCGGCCGTTTACGGTCCCTATTTACCGTGTATCTCGGGGACCGCCTGTACACGATATCATAAATTCCAACTCTTCAACTTCGGCTATAAACTTTAAATTCATAGATATTCGACACACGACTTTTTCGACTTATGCCTTGCTTTGAGACATTTTTTCGGTTCCAAATACAGTCGTATCTCGGGGGACACCTGTATAATCAAACGGGGTTTCAAGCTAGGAAAAGTGTTCTGTTAATATATCATAAAAGTAAACAAAAGCAATACGAAAAAGGAATGTTTACTATACACGTAACTAAAGAAAGTATAAGTTAGTAACTATGTACGACAAAATCGAAAGATTGAAATAAAGCATTGAAAAAAAAATAAAAAAGTTTAAACCACGTTTTTTAGTGCACTAAACAATCGGCCGTACTGGTGAACTCTTTTGTCGAAAAACATTCGTCGCTCATGAGTGGACAGGGTTGTAGCAGTGGGTTACACAAAAACATACAAAACCTACACGGTTTTCAAAATTTTCATCTATGTATTTTGATCTATCTAATGGATCTAATTTTGATCTATGAAGTCTATGAAATGAGTGAAATAAGAAGTGTCGCGGCGAACGTTCCCGAGAACGAACGAGTTCACCGGTACAGCTGAAAGCCTTAAAACGTGAGGCTAATTTGATTTCTCCCTTCATTCAATTTTAATTATAATGGTATGTAAATATAAGTAATGAAACAAACCTCACATTATTTACTTATTTTATTAGTCCATTTAAAAAGGTTTTTCTATTTCTTCCCTAATTGCGTTTGATATTTCGTTAATCAGACGCACCCTACTATCACCAGACACGTATCACCAGACATTGAACCGTTTACAACTTTACACTTATTGTTTCCTGAATATGGTCACATGGATGATTTCAAGTACATTTCGCAAAATTCATCGTAAAGAGAGAAAGATAAACAACAATCGAAAAAGAAGGCAAAATTCACTTTTGCAACGAATAGAAACAGGGGAGAAATCAATGTAGCGCGTAAGATGCATTTGAGAGGGTTGGTGAGAATGCTCGCAAAATACTGTGATGTGACGACCATTACATTTTCATAGCCAAAAGAAAGCGACTTCAATTAAAAAATATAAGTAATAATAATAATAATAATAATAATAATAATAATAATAATAATAATAATAATAATAATAATAATAATAATAAAAATATTAATAATAATAATAATAACAATAAGAGTAATAATAATAATAATAATGATAATAATAATAATAATAATATTAATAATAATAATCATAATAATAATATTAATAATAAAAATAAAAATAATAATAAAAATAATAAAAATAATAATAATAATAAAAATAAAAATAATAATAATAATAATAATAATAATAATAATAATAATAATAATAATAATAATAATAATAATAATAATAATAATAATAATAATAATAATAATAATAATAATAACAATAATAAAAATAATAATAGTAATAATAATAATAAGAATAATAATAATAATAATAATAATAATAATAATAATAATAATAATAATAATAATAATAATAATAATAATAATAATAATAATAATAATAATAATAATAATAATAATAATAATAATAATAATAATAATAATAATAACAACAACAATAATAATAATAATAATAATAATAATAATAATAATAATAATAATAATAATAATAATAATAGTTAAAGAAGATCGATTATAGCAAATAATGAACCATAAATATTACTAATTGATACAGGAACAACAATATATTTATGCAAAGCAAGCATGTTGGAAAAAAAATCATGACCCAATACGTTCAGACTCAATATCATTAACAGGGATATCTAATACACCAATTTATTAAAAAAGAAGTACAATATCCCCTATATATTTCAACAATCTAGAATTGGAACACGATTTTGTATTAGTTCCAGATGAATTCAATATAGAAGCAGATGGTATATTAGGCACAGACTTTTACAAACTATACAGATTTGAAATAAATTATCATTTAGAAAGGATTACATTCACGTGCCAAGGAGAAAAAAATCAGAATAGCATCGAAGAAGATGATGAAAAAGTAATTAAAGTATTTAAGTACTTAATATTTTTTATATAAAATTCCCACTTCAGAAATTTATAATGTGAAGAAAATTGTAACAGAATATAACGATATATTTTGCATACAGAATGATCCAATTCCTGCAAATAGCGTTTACACTTAGAAAATTGAATGATATTCCTACGTATATACCAACATTTACACAAATCTTCTCACAGGCTGATGAAATACAAGGCAGGTAAAATGCTAGACAAGTAGGCAAAATGCTTAAGAATTCAATAATTGAATACTCAATCTTCCCATATAACTCACCTATTTTACTGATTCGAAAGAAATCAACAGATGATAACAAACATAGAGACTTGTAGTAGATTTCAGGCAGCTGAAAAAACAGGTTATACCAGATAAATTGCCATTGCCAAGAATAGATTCTATTAGATATTAGATCAGCAAAATATATTAACACCCTTGATCTCAAAAATAAAATTTGCAACTCTAGATAATATTAATGATACATTTGACCCATTAAAAAATCTAATACCAAAACCAAACCCATAGTGGTCCAGAAACCCAATTTATTATCCATTTTGGTTCAGGAACTGATGCCATGCTCACCTCATGCCAGTCTTGTACCTGTTACCGAATCTATACCAATTCAGGAACCGATACTGAACCCACACCGGTTCTGGAATCAATAATGATAACATACTCGTTCTGGCTAACAGGCTGATCACGGTGTTCGAACGGCACTCGAATGGACCAGCAGGCTACAAATGGAACAACAAAGTATTGGAATCTTGTCAACTAACTAGATGAAGATGAACGTTTAATCGACTTTTTGAATCTTTTAAACTTTACAACACGCATCAAAATGTTAAAAATCTAATCTTTTTGGTCAAACCTTCTTTCAATTTTTAACCCCAAAGTTGACAAATTCAATCATAAACAATACAATTTGTTTAACTTCCAATTATGGTGTATTTGATTATTTTAGCCAGAACTAGACAAATAAAATTTTATAAAGTGCCTTTTAAAAAACTGTATCGATGCTCAGAAGTGTTGACTATAGAATGAGATCAAAGTTTGAAGTCTAATTTCAGAACTGGTATTGGTTCACTGGAGAACTGGAGAACTGGTCCACAGTGTTTACAAATAAACGGCGAACATAGTGAGTGCACCATCAATTTAATTAGCCACTGTATCTACTCTGCTGCTATTTTGTGATATCACTTTCAACAAGATTAAATAACCCGGAGGTAGAACAACACTAATAAAATATACCTTAAATGGTTCAACATTTTTGTGATGTATTTTTTCAATGAATTTTTATTGTTTTTTTTTTAAATATTTTTCATTTATTCCTTGCATTGGTTTAGCTCCATTTTGCTGTTGTTGTTTGGTATGCTTCTTTAGCATTCCGTTCTTTCTCGTTCCCTCTCTTTAATGTTATATATCTAGACTTTATTTTTAATCATCAATAACAATGTACAGTAAAATCAATAAGTTTTCATATCATGTTTATTTTGTTCGAGTTGTTTAAAGAACGAAACGATTTGTTGTTATTGCGCACGTAAGTTTTCCCATTTCACATTTACCTTCTTTTGCAGATGTTATGCTATTCTGCTTTCGTCCGTGTTAGTGAGGTGTTTATGTGCGGTGTTCCGTTTAAACTACACTTGTTTTACTTATTACTCAATACGGGTAGAAGTTATTTAATTCGTTTTGTGTGCAATGATACATAGTACGCAATCATCGCCCTAACGTACTAAAACCGCGAATGCAAATGGCAAATGTGAGAGGAGATCGCATGTTGTTGCCGGTTGAATGTACATCGTCTCGAAGCCATCCAGTTGTAATGTCCGAGTGTCGGTAATAGTACACCCCTTGATGCTGACTGTGCTGCAAACCGTAAACTGCCATTTTAACCAAGCTCAGATGCCTAATGTCGCAACATTGGGTTGGTATGGTTATTTTTAAAAGATTTTTCCTCTCTTTATTATCATCGTCCTCTGTATCGCTTGGTTTTGCACGTGTTGTTAGTGCTTTTTAGAACTTTTTTCACTTTCACTTCTATTTACTTTATTAACTTTTGTGTTCAAATTTCGCTAACTTTTTTTTATGGATGAATTAAATCGTTTCATATATTGTGTTTGTGTGTATTCCTTTATGAACTACTATTAGTTTAGACTAGATATAACCATTCATTCTATCTTTGTTCTCTTCGAACTCTTCGAAAGTTGTTCTTAAATTTATTTTTAGTTTTGTTTTTTTTGTCTCTTTTTTCATTTATAGTTTTGGTTCCTTTGTTTGAAGTTTGATTAAGTTTGTTAAATATTGAAAGGAATTCCTACGCTTTTAAATTTTGTAATGAGTGTTTTTTCTCAAAAACGCTCTAAAAAAGTTAAAAGAATGCACAAACTATCACGCTGAATAAAAAAACACTTCTAATTTGATAATGAAATGCAAAAAATAGGAAAGATCAAGATAGAATATGATAGTACTTCAAGAAACAAGAACATTCTAATATATGCTTTCTTGTTATTATCTTGTTACCTTTTGTACATTGTTGCAGCGCACTTTTCGCTCAACAGAACAAGAGGTAAAACGTATTCCGTTTAAAAATGTTTTTCATATAGGGTGGGTTACAATCTCTTTGTCATTTTTTCCTGTTTTTAAAGGGGGGGGGGGGTTCTATCTTACATTCCCTGGGTTTTTTGTGTAATATGTAAGTGTATGTACTGCTTACCGTTAAGTGTTGTGTATTATGTGTTTTTAGCCCTTATCCGAAACGCAGGCTAAATTGCATATTACTGTTCCCGCGTTGCTGTGTTACTAATACACTAATAAGACTCATTCTTTGCATTACTATCGCTTGCGCTTTGGTAAAGTTCGAGCAACACTTTGGCGTTTATTAAATGTTTCACCACACTTCCTCACACACGCTAAAACAAACAAGCTCTCAAGGGATGGTCTTAAGTAGAGGGGTTTATTTTAATAATGTCTGTTTTTTTTGTAAGTACATGTGTTTGTGTATATGTTTGTGTGTAAAATCCATTCGAAGATATACCACCTATATCCACTTGCATGCACAACGATCCGGCTATATAGAGAAAGGACGAGGGAAAGCAAAACATCAACATCTCCTAGGTGTGCGGACAAAGGCGCCTTGCAACAAGGCGTTTAATTCTAAGTAGATATCTTCACTCGGATTGCAATACAAACACTTACACTGACACACAAACAGGCGTGTGTGTTTCTGTTGTTGTTGTTTTTTTTTTAAATCATTCATAGCTTTATTTTGTAACAAGGTTTTTGTGTGTCCATGAGTCCATGTGTGAGTGAGTGTTATGTCACGTTTCCCTTGCTAAACCCTAACTTAATATCGTATCCGTTTTGTTTAAAGATATACATACGTTTTGAATGTGTTTTGGTTGTTTTTTTCTGTGTTTTGTTTATTTAATTTCTCTTCTATTCCTATGATACAAACTTAAATCAGAGAAAACATGTGAAATTCTTGCATGTGTTTGTTCTCGCCACGTGCGTTTTAACACATGTGTGCCTTTTGTGATGTTATTTCTGCGGTTTGATACAACTTCTGTATTACCAGCCTGTACTAACTGTGTACCGTACTGTTCTTATTACTGTTTTCCACTCTTTTTTGTGCACCAGCACCAAGGGATTGTTTTAGTTTCGAAGGCTTTTAGTGACCAGTAGCTAAATGGGAGCCCACATACACACACACGTCCTCTGTACCGCATCCCAAAAGCTAGTGGAAGGAAAAATTAACTTATTAACTTTTTTCTCTCTTTTTTATTCTAACGTAAGACACAACAAGAAAGTGAACAAGTTTTGAAGGAAGAATCGGGGATACTGAAGTGTTCGAGGACACTCCGGTGGGGAGATAGGGACTGGCGCGACTGACCGGCTAGGGAGGATATACACACATACACTAACGTACAAGAGAGATTTACAGTTCGAGAGTGTTGAGAGGAGAGCTGGGTTACTTAGTGTCTCGACTCGTTAAAGCTTGATTTTGTTTTTTTTTTATTTAACTATACATCGACAGTACGAATTTTTCTGCCACAGGGGGGGAGCACTTTCTCATTAATACCGGGAAGCAGACAGCACGGGGACAATCGAACCCAGAAGGTGGGGAAGGAAGAAAAAGGCGATGGTGGAGTAGGGTAGCGATCACTATTGCTTGTTAAAAAATCGGTCCTCTGGAAGATTTTACAACGTAAACAATTATAAGAAATTATCTGAAAACGACACAGTCGGCAGTCGTCAATAAAGGGCATGGTAAAGGCACGGTGAGCGCCAAAGGTTTGATATGAGCATTAAGCTCCTCGTAATGTATGAAATGTGTAATAGAAACTGACCTTAACCAACATTAAATCAAATACTAATATTCTCAATCTACATATCTTCAACGGTAACTAACACAGTTTGCAATCCTCATTGACATTAAGTCATGTTACAGCGAACTCCGTGTGACAACAAGGATTAATTTGCATGGTATTATGAAACAAAGGCATTAATAGAACAGCGAATGGGATATTATAATAGAGGCACATGATTAAACTCAGCAGAGTAGCCCCAATCGGTGGAATACGGTTGAGAAACTTCCTTGAAATCACTACAAAATCACAATAAATGTCACCGTGCCTCTAGAAAACCTGCGATAAATTAAAGTGTCTAACATAAGGAAGGGAATATCTGGGAATATAATACCCCGTAGAAACGCATTCACTCGCCATGATTTTGAACCCAACGGTTTGTAAGCATGTAGTGTCGCTAGGATAAAGTGTTTATAAGTCATTGTCTTAGCTCAATGAAAAGGCAAACAGGGCTACATCTAACTGAGAGGAACACCTACATATAAAGTAGTGCAATTAAAACGTACTGTTTCACTGCTTGCGGTTGTATTTGGTACGCTGGCTTATGGCTGTTGTTTTTGTCAGTTGCTTTTTTCGCCTCGTTAAAATCTTCCTCTGGTATGGTTTGCACCACCACTTGTGTTTGTTATTTCTACATTCGTAGATATCTTTTTTTTTTAGCCGTTTTTATCGTTTATCTCGAATTACGTCTCGTACGCACTATTGCCCCACAACTAGATACTCTAGAGCTTAGTGTTATAACTGTTATGAAGTGTTACAACTGAAAACGCATTTATGCGCGCTGGATGTGATGAGTGGTAAACGTACAGTAGTGTCCACTTTATCGACACATTGTTGTTATTTTCACCTCTACTGAACAAAACTCTAACAATGCATGCGCGAAACACAATCGTCTAAATTGTAAGAGGGCGTGAACACCGCTTCCCTTAAACATAACTAAACCAACGTAACGCATCCAAAACGGGTAACGAACAGTAACGCACCAATGTGCTAACGATTCTAAGTAAACAATGCTTTTCTCCCCTCTACCGATCGAAAGAGTACAGTGTGGCTGGGAGGGGGGAGGGATAAGCCAAGGTTGCTGTGGAACACACACGCAACAAACAAACGTCAGAAACGTCATAATAAATAGTATTACGATACAACTACTACTAATAATGTCACTAATTGCTTCTTATCGCTCCCAATCCCCGGTTGTTTTCTTGCTTGCTTCTCCAAACCCCTGGCTGAGTTCCGCTCCGTTTGATTATCTCTACCGAGACGGGTGACGCCGAGGCTCGGGCACAGGCCCGAGTTCTGCATAACAGCCCCAAGTTTTTTTTTTTCTTCATTTATCTATACTATGTAAGTAAACATGCCCCTTTAATACTTTCTTGACTAACCGCGAGTGCGAATATTTTACATTACAATCTTATTTCGTAAGAGCCATATCCCATATACTGGAAGAAGAAGTAGCAAAAACAAAAAGACATTGTACAATGCTGCCGGTTATGACGCAATGTCACAAAAATGGGAAATTGTTTTAGGGGACCATCGAAGAATCGGAACCAAAATGAGGTCAATGGGGTTTCTTTGCTTCAAAGCGAGATGTACATTTGCGCAAAAGGGAGAACACATACATTGTGAGCAGCACTTGAGGAAGAGTGAAGAAAGTGGATGCAAAAGTAACTAAATCTTTGTTCCCATTAATCCAGACCAGAATACTACAGTGCCGGAATACTCTACTGATATATTGTAAGCGACGCCATTTATAATGGGATGAAAGAAGAACAGATGCTTATAGCCCGCCCGTACAGGACACCTCACACCGGAGGATGGCGTTGTGTCGCGGTGCGGATGGGAAAGGGATGTATCATCGAGTTGGTTTAAGTTCTTTGACCTTGGTGTTACGCTTTCTTTACTTACATCATGTAAGTATTCTTATTTTTTGTATGCTTTGTTTATTTTTTTTTTATTTCTAGTACGTGCTAGTTTGCTTCCATAGTGCTTGTGTTCACTGTTACCAGAACGCTTTCGTTTTGCATGTTTTTGGTAGGTGTGCATGGGAATTAAATAGCTCCTCCGAATGTTCACATTTACGGAAACAAAGGATGGATCTACCACCTTTACAGCTGTTGCTTGTTTTAATTACAACTCCCTCCTTGTATTTCCCATCGCACAACTCCGTCTGTGTGTCGTGCGCAACACACTGGTCGCTGCCGAGTGTTATTAAACTATTGTAGATACTATCTCGGATCTAGTACTTGAAATATTTCACTTGCAACACGATAATTCACCTTGTTCATTTCCATTAGCCCCTCCTTTTCGATTTGCTAGCGTTAAAGAATCGAGAATCGAAACTAGTTGTCATTAAAATGCCTTTATTTACTGCAATTAACTACATTCAAACGATGTTGCGGTCAACTTTTCCACTGTTTGTTTGGTTGGTTGTTTTTTTTTTGCGGTAAGTTCTGGTTTTGCATTAGTTACTATTGTTTTGTTTTTTGTTTTTTTTTTTAGTTTGTTTCCACCATTCAAGTTTCGGGTGTTGTTGCCGTTGTAAGATGTTACATGATAACTTGTTAAGGGCGTGGGTGTGTTTTTGGTTTCCTTTATTGCGAAGGAGAATAACTTTACTTTTATTTTAGTTTTATTTTATTTTATCATTTGGTTGGCTCCGTTTTGGTTGTTTGTGGTATTCAACACACGTTCGCTCGTTCTAATACGCACACATTTTTGTTTTGTTTTGGTTTTCGGTGACAATTTCGACATACTGCATGGTGCGAAGCCGGTGTTGTGTCGATGCACATATGCGCAATCAACTTTTACTGGCCACGTGTGCATCGCTTTGCTTCCTTCAGTCACGTTGTATGGACTAGCTGCGATCGCGTGCGATCGATCGTTCAAATGTTTTCAAATTCAAACAAAACTCTGTGCAATTGTAATAAACGTCAACGTACGTACACGGGTTGGTTGGGTGTAGTGTGGCTGTTGTTTTATGTGATTAATTATCTTCTCTTTCGAGTTTTGCCTTCTTTTCTTGTTGGTAAGTATCCACTCCACTGTCTCAATATCGTGTGTATTGCACTAGATTGTTATAGTATGTTTGTGTGTGTGTATCTGTGTATCTTTATACTTATGCTATCACTAAGTAAAGTGCTGTATCTCTTACTTATAGAAATAGAAATTTGTCACTTTAAGTGTAACTGGTAGTGTTTGCTTCCGAACGATCCTCCCGAGCTTCCGATTCCCGCTTTCCCATCCCGCGCGCGCTCGCGCTCTCCCGTGGGGAAGCTGCGTGGGGGGTGGGACGACAGAAAGTATGCCGAGTGCGGCCGGTTTACTTTCTTAAAAGGCTACTACTGTATACTTATCGCTATTACTCTTCTCTCCTGACTACTGAACAGAACGAACCGGAGATACTCGCTCCTAATCCTAATGAAACACAAAAACCGAGAACGGGCAACGATTGTTTCGAAGAAACTGTAACTAACATGCTTTCGACGCTTACAAACTCTCTCACTCTCTCTCTCTCTCTCTCTCTCTCTCTCTCTCTCTCTCTCTCACACACACACGCACACACACGCACAATGATTCTCTCTCTCTCACACACACACACACACACACGCAGCGCTCAAGGTGTTACCACATTTGTTGCAACTCTGTCCCGAGCAATCAAAGTCGGCCGAAATATGGCGTTTGAACATAATGAACCAACTCTTCTTCCACAGACAAGGTAGTTCTCCGAACTCTGAAGTTAGAGAGGCATGAAATGTCCGATGACGTCACTGGCTCATATAGCTAAAACGACAGAATCTTTTGAGATTTGATCTCTGATCGATGCTGTCCGAAAAAGCAGAATGATAGCAACAACAGTCTAATGTTAACTAAACACCATATTTTGACGACATTAAACCATCGGCGCAGAGTTACATCCGAAATGGGATTACATGGTGGGGTCATTTCCAGCTCAATCCTCGAGAGCGTGCGATTGCACCACCATCAGACAGACGAAACGACAAAGTCATTGCAAACAAAATGGTCCAACTTTCAAACGGGGAAGCGACAAACACCCGCAATTCAACGCGCACAACTGATCACTGACATTCCAGCATGCAGACCATTTCACCTGGCAGCACCACGCACAAACTATCACAGATCTTCTCTCTTATCTCTCTCTCTCTCGTGCTAAACACGCCACAATCCACGCTGCACTTTTAACCGTTTGCTGCTATCCAGCCGTATCGCTTCCCTCTTCACCAACGGACATACACAGGAGAGGGGAAATGTGGCAGAAGGATAAAGGTCCTGATATCCAATTGTCTGGTCCAATTCCACACTCTACTATTGCACGGCCCCTCTTCTACTACCCAATCAAAAGGTATCGCTCAGGTGTGTTGTTCCTACCGTTGCTCTTGGTTGTAACACTGTGCTCACCCACATCCATTCCCGAATGTGACCCCTCACAACGCGCTTCTCCTCTTTGCCAGTGTTTGCCGATTGCTCGCGAAAGTGCTTCATTTCTTCTGCTTTCAATGCTTTGCTCGCGCCACATTAAGGTGGTAGGTGTACCAAAACTGAAAACCTTTCACCATTCACCGACCGAAACACTGGTGCCGGACCGGAACCGAAAACCGTACCTAACTTCTCAAAAACCCGTATGTGAATGTTGCGAAACGGACTCTGGCGCCTACTGCTCCTAGCTTCCTTGCCTACTATTCAATTCGTAATTCTCACCTCTCTCTTTCTATCCCAAAAACGAGTCAACTTTGATTGCTTCTTTTGTTTCCCACTGGATTTTTCCGTTCTATTCTTCTTCTTCTTCTTTTTCGCTTAACTAGTCTGTCGCATTTGAGGGGGGGGGTTTATATTTAAAATAAGTTAGTAGTGCACTAGTTTTTTTGTTTTACTAATCCTAGATAGCAAATGGGGGAAGAGTGTGTGAGGAGGGAAGGAGTGAATCTTGCTTAGCTATCAATCGATTCGATTATTGATTCATCAATGTATGTGTGTGTGTATTTGTGTATGTGCGTGTGAAAGAGTGCACATGTGTACGTGTTTTTGTGTCCTTGATTATTTCTACCGCCTGACAGAGAGTTCCTTTTTTGCGTATCAACGCTCTTCTGATCAGCATTCAAATCTTCCTCGACTGTTATATACACTCTTTCGACATTTCCCATCGTCCTTGCTTTAGTGGTTGTTCTGTGACGTTCGCGCCCCGTACCGTGACGTTTTTTTTTGTTTGTTTGTTTCATTAATAATAAGATGTGTAACATAGAACTTTACCTTTCTTGTATAATTAATTTTTCCATTAGCCTACACACGTGTTCGAACAAAAACATCAAACGGTACACAATAATACTCTCTCGATAAACTGTTCTGTGTTCTTCTTTTTCTTGCACATCTTTTGTTTCGTTTAAATTAAATTGTTATGCTCGGTGTGTTTTGTTTTTTTTTTATCTTCTTCAGCTTTGTTTTGTTTGTTTGTGATTTTTTGTTCATGCTGCTAACAATTTAATGCATCTTCTTCAAACGAATCCGTGCATTTAACTATCTCTTTTCGTACTATTTTTTTGGTTTACTTTTTCATTTTAAGTTGCTATTGCTCAACACTTTCGCTATCAAAACGATCGGTTAGGATACCTTTTGGTTTCCATACGCACTGTTTTCTATCGCAACTGCGGGCTGTTTTAACTGGAACGCGCACTGCTCTCCGTCTGTGACACCGTCGTACGTGGTTCGTCGTGCCGCAAAAGCTCGATAAAGTGACACGCAGAGGCGGTTACGATCGCAGGGAGCAAATATCAAAGCGTGCGCCAACAACAACGACCATCGATCATCGGAGCAATCAAGAACGCAATTGCGGCACGCGCATGGCCTTATCCTAGTTTCCTGTTCCGCGAAATGGAGAAGATGCGCGTTCTCTTTCTACTGGCTCTAGATCTCGCAGTGGAATCATTGTGTGTGTATGTTTTTCATTATAAAACTATTAAACTTTGCCTTCTGTTGTTGCTGCTGCTGTTGCTGATACTGCTGCATACTTGCCGCTGCTGCTGTTGCTGTGCCCCGCTGCCTCTGCACATCCCCTTGATGCAGTGTACTGCTTCTGCCTTACTAATATGGTTTGTTTTTGGTTCTTTTTGCATACGACTGCGGCAGCGGTCGTGGGGATTGCACCTGTACAACAGTAGTTCGGCCGCCACTACCGGTGCATTGTTTCTATACAGCTGAAGCATCATTTAGAGCCGTGCGCGCTCGCGCTCTAAGGTACCGTGTGTGTTTGTGTGTTTCTCTGCGTGTTTCTGTGTCTAGTAACGCTTTCTCTCTGTCTCCTAGCCAACATGTTCGGCGACGACCTAGGACGATCGGCGCATGATCTATCTCGGTTTAAATGGATCGCGCGACGCCACCACCCGTGCGACACACAAAGCTTTCTACAATGCGGTTCACCCACACCCTGAGTGTGTGTGTGTGTGTTAATGTGTGAGTTTTTGTTCGAATTGTTTACTCCCTTCTACTGTTCTCAGCTCATTCTGTCTCAGGGTTAACTCATCTCCTCATCTCATCATGTTATACATTCAAGAGCAAAGGAAGGAATCTGATTTTAGACTGTTGTCGATTTTGTCCATACCGCAAATTTCTCTGTAAGAAATTAAAAAAGAAAGGAAAGTTGAGAGAGACATTTCAGTAAAATTTAGACAGACGATTTTTGATTCTTTTTTTTCTTTTCGGGTGGGAGTGGAGCTTGGCGAGGATGGAGAGCAGATGTTATTCGGATTAGGATGTTTGAAAGAGCGGGGAACATGTCTTTTAGTTTGTTTCGTTTGAACAAACCGGATTACAGGGAAAACGGATTAGATTAGCTCAGGTGGGACGGGGAAAGTTGTATATGCAGAAGAAGAGATAGGGTTGGATAGTTGGTGAAAGCGGTACAGAGCAGAAAGGTTTATATATTTGTTGTGTATTTATATTAGAAAAGATTACAAACAGGAAGGAGATTACGAGGGGGTATTACGATCGTGGACAATCATGCAACCGCGAATCTCCTTCGAGCGTGCGCTTGAAAAATAGAACCAGCGAAGAACAGAGAGAAGAAGAAGAAGAAGAGGAAGAAGATGGAGAAAAAGAGTAAAAGGAGAGATAGAAGAAGAAAAATGATAAAACCAGAGGAAAAGAGTAGCATAAAACAAGCAAACGAAAAAATGAAAGAAAAAAAGAGAGAAAAAAAACAAAAGAAATAGGAAGAACGAAGAAGATGCGTGAAGGAGAGGAGGGAAGACACAATAAAGATTCATAAAGGGAAGATCGCAAAACAAAGTGTGGTGCATTAGTGAGTTATGGATGATTTTTTGTTTTTGCAATCTCATTTGGAACGTGGGAAACAAACACGGTTTATATGTGAACTCCATCTTGCGGAGGTATAAAGTTAAAGTAACCATATTGTAATAAAATCAAACAAAGCTATTTTCGTAAGATTTTACTGTGCACAAACAACACGTTTTAAAATGCAAGGAAAGTAGTAAATCGGTGCTGTACATAGGATGAAACAGTGTTATCCATGTCGGTAGCAAAGAGGTAAAACTTTTGGGTGCAACATTTTATTATTGAAACCTAAAATGGTTCCTTGGAGAATAGTTCTCCAAAAAAATTTTTTTATTACTTTTGCTACTTAAGATGCTTGATAAAAGAGCAATGTATTACAATTTGAGGATGTTCTACACATAGGGACACAAACAAATGCAAATGCTAGTAGTAGTGGTCAATCGAATTGGATTATAATATACAACATTTGAGAATAATTATGTATAATACACAGGTCTCGAATTCGCGAAAGGTAAAACAATCGTTTAAAACTGTTTTCTGCAAACGTTCAATGCACTAGATATACTGAAATAAAACTATTCGGGCTATTTTCATCGAGACGATTGGCGATTAAACGCCATAGTTAACATTGTTTATCATCAAAATCAAACATTTCGTTCCAATGAGAAGATTACACCAAGCCAAGTAGAAAACAGAGAGATGTAGCAAAAACGATGAAGAGAGAGAGAGAGAGAGAGAAAGAGTGTTATCAGTATAAAAGTTTTGGAAGAAACAAAGGTGGCCAAGCAGCAATGTTGTTTAGTAGTACAGAAAAGAAAGGGGAAAAAAGAAGAGATCAAAGGGTGGAAAAGCGTTGTACGGGATATTACTTGGAAGGAATGTTTAATGGGATAGAAAATAAGAACAGCGAAATAACAGGTTTAACTAAATAAAGTAGAAACAGATTTCCATTTTTTTTTTCATTTCTAGCAAGTTACAAGTTGTGGGTATAAAATGGGGTAGTTATATCGTCTTTTTAGTATGTGTTTCTTTGTTTTGTAGTATTTTTTTTTGCTTTGCAGTTGTTTCATTTATTGCTTTCATTGTGGTGTGCATTGTTCTTCCGCCTTGTACAACAAATACACTACACACAATGTTGCGTTGTAATGTATTGGTGAAGCGAACCAACCTGAAAGCTAATAAATGACACTCACACTGACCACAGTTGTTCAATGTTAGAAACGTTACGCCATTTCGCAAATTCCATATTGACAAAACAACCAATTCGGCAGTACGTAAGAAATCAAGACATAATTCGAACAAATCGAATCATACAATAAAGGTGAAAGTATAACGAAAATGTTTATTCGCTAAATCTTTACATTGCGCGAACTAAACTCAGTATTGTAATGTGTGTCAAAGACAAGACAAGAAGATTACGCAGAGAACGTAAAACACAAACAAACAAAAAGTGTTCAGTTTTGACGAACACAGAGACAATCTTTAGGTTGAAATAAGACAAAAGTTATAAAAAGAGTGAAACGAAAGAAAACCAAATAGTACAGGAGAAGGTAGAAGGAAAACGACAGATCGAAAACATGTACGCTACAAAGGGGTAAGGGAAAATGTGAAAGTACACATAGAAAGGAGCTAATAACTTAAAGAAACTAAACATTGACAACGATAAATAAAGAAAGAAAAAAAAGAAAAAGACAATCAATCAATATAATGAGAAAAAAAGAGATAACTGACAGATTTAGAATATAAAAAAGGAAATTTCAACAAAACCAAAATAAAACAAAATATCAGAGAGCAACGTTACATGGAAAGAGAGACACATTGACAGAAAGGGTAGAGGCTGACTAACAATACATCGAATTGTTGTTTTGTAGAGACACTTATGTTGTAAAGAAAGAATGTTTTGTTGCATATTGTTTGGACGATTTGTGTATGTGTGCGTATGTCGATGTGTCTTAGAGTTTGTGTCGTAATGTAATGTAAAAAGTACTTTCAGAATGTGTCGAAAGTTGAAAATGATAATGAAGAAATAGTAGTAAAAGAGTAGCACATGTGGGGAGGAAGAATCAAACAACGTAAAAATCGTAACAAGAATCGTTATGCCCACGATACGAAGGGAGATGGAACTATATTCCGGGCAGCCAAAAACTCCCCCCAGGTAGAGTCCACGCTCCAATCTGGCTTTGATGAAGCAACGGCTCCAAAGAAGACAAAAAAATAATTACAATAATAACCATATTTTTGGTTTCTTTCTTGTTTTGCAGCAACTAGGGTTTGCTTTCCATCGTAAAGGCGGGTTCGTACATTGGTAAGTAAATTTTAATTTTAATACTGACACGCGCATTAATTATTGAGGCATTAATTAAAGAAAAAGCTGAACTTTTTTCCCTGCATTGATTACTGTTGCAAAGTTAATGGGTGCAAACAACAACAAAAAAAAACAAACACATTCATTCATTCATTACTAACAAACGGAAGAGAAAAGGTAAGGCAACGATATAATTGCATTAGTAACAACAAACGGTTTTGTAGGGAACAAAATCGAACAACAGAGTCTAAAATATGGACAAGCAATATTAATGACATATTACTGATTCACGCCATAACCCACGAACTGTGTGTGTTGGTGTTGTGACGTGTTCTAATACTATACTTTTGGGGTATGTGTGTATGTGCGCGTGTTTGTTTGAATTTGTGGGTGTATGTGTCATCTTACAACTAAACAGAACGGGCTCTACGTCTAATAAACTATTCATAGCTATAATAGCTAGCTGGATATTACATCTTTGTAGAAGAGAAGCGCACCTCTCCTCTAATTGCGCCACCTTTTGCGCAGTGTGCAGTGGTGGTTACTGTAGTATGGAATAGAGCGAAGAAGCGCAATTACAACGATAACGGAAGTATTTTCAGTATTGATCAGTAGTAACACAGCTACTAAACGCTACTCTAAGATGTAGTATTACTTTTTCTTCTTTCGTTTCGTTTTGGTTCTATTACAAGATTTAGTCACTGTCACTGCAAAACAGAGGCGCACTACAACAACAGAACGGCAGAGAGAGAGAGCTAGAGTTGGGTATCTTGCACCAAGCATCGTGCTTCGCACGGTTCGGCCATTAGAGAGACAGAGCAGCACGCAACAGAAGAGGTTAAACACAGGCACAGGCAGGCAGGCATTTCGGACGATGTTTTCCTCGGCTCGGGATGAAGGGTTGTGTTCCACCGCGGACACTGTGCAGCGTGTTCCCCTAGTCCAAGAGAGTTCAGAAGAGATAAAGAGCACACTTCGCATGTGTGAGTGTGGCAGCAGCTGCTCTTTTGTGGGTTCTTCAGATTGCCAGGAACTTGGGGTTTGGTCAGCCAGTCGGCGAGTTACTGCAAAGGCATATCTAAGAGAGCACACACACACACACATACGGTCGATATGGAAGTTTTAATTGTGGGATACCCGAAACACCGAACCATCATCGTCATCATCATCATCATCATCATCATCCTTGCGCAAACAGGGGAACAAGCGGCTCAACAGGCTCTACTGCATATCCGCGACTACTGATGAACTAGGCAATAAACATACAACAGGCGGCACAGGCACACTAGGGGCGCTAGATGAATGGGGCACAAGCGGAATGTACACTGGGTGGGGCGTGAGACAACAGGTGGACACAGAACTAAACAAATTGCACGTGATGTTTGGTACACACCACACGCTTGCATACTCCGATTCATCCGAGCATTCATCATCCACCGGGCCGGAGAAAGGGTGAACAACCACACGTGTAGATACGTATAGACATTGCACAATCATTTCGAATTTAAACAATAGTTTGATAAACAATAATTTTGTTTCTGATTACAGTTTACGTACACAACAAGAAACTCACACTACTAATGTGGGGTGGTGTGGGATGATCTTGTGGGTTCTACGACTACAGTGATTTGGAAACGTGTTTCAGTGTTCGGGGGGAGTGTGTGTGTGGTTCGACTTACACAACAACAAAAAAAAACATGAAAAGAACGCTATGCAAAATGTCTATGACTTGCTATGTGGAACTATGATAGGAGTCGGATCCTACTACAGAAACTAACATTGCACCAATGAAACAAGTTTATTAAACAATAAAATCGAGTCAATGATCTCTACGCACGTGTACGCTAATGAATGTAGCGAACGAAAAATAGGAACAAACTAAAAACATGTTTGTATAATACATTCACCCACAATCGAGAGGCTCAAACGAGAGAGGTACACCACCACCACCGGTGGAAACGAGTTAAATCCTTTTTAAAGGCTATAATCACAGTACAAGGAGTAATAGTGGGCAAAGACAGTGCCTTCAACAATACACCACCACACACATACATTCTATTGAACATCTTCTGTAAAGCACATTACGACCCAACAACCCTTAATGCATCGCCACGATTTAAAAGGAAATTACTATGTAACATTTGCACACATACACACATTGTACGTATGTTGCTGCTTATTCTCTTGATTTTTTTGTAAAAGTGATACTTAATTTACTTCCGGTTATTCACACACACACACACGCATCCATGGCATTCTCGTCAGTGTGCGCACACATGCAGACAGAACACATACAAGAGATGAAACAGAAACGTAAAAAAACATAAACATACAAACGAGCGAACGTGTTAACACTGTACACAGCAGCAGTTCATCCCTATCAGCCGCTATCAGGATTGGTACGATGCGTTTTTTGTTTTTTTTTTGCCTAATTGTTCGTTATTTTCGCTACAGCATATGGGAGATTTTGTTTTTGTTCTTCTCATTCACTAATTTCCGTTTCCTGTCACCATCATCACCGACCAGCGCACCATCACCCATCCACTCACTCGTTCTTCGTTCCTTGTGTGCTGTTGTGTGTTGAAATGTGTGGTACTGGTGTGTGCGTGTTTAACTTGTTCTGCTTGTTCTGTATTTTTCATCTTTGGTTCTTTCAACAGCTACTGTTGCCTGTTATGTACTTGTTATTTCTCCTAGTTTTTCTTCCATTTTTCTCGTTAGATATTCATTGTATAATACTTGATAGTTCTTTTCTTCTTCTGCATTATTTTCTTGTAAGACTTCAGCTCAGCCTATAAGTGTAGTGGAGGAAGCTGCGGCAGCTGTCTGCGGTTAGTAGTAGTAGTAGTAGTAGTGAGTGAGGTGAGTCTGTTTCCAGTTTCTAAAAATAAAAAACTTTACAAATATTAATGCAACAACACAAAAATAGAAAAAATATTAAAGAAAAAGATACATTATTTTGGCACTACTTGTAGCTTAGGCTAGCTGAAAAAAGACGAAAAAAAGTTAAATTAAATGAAAACACATACATAATAAATAAAATCAAAAGAAAACAAAATAGTGAGTAAGAAAGGTAGAGCATTTATACAAATTGGAGACATCAACATACGAGGTAAGGAAAGAAAACGGGGACAACTCCATGAATACAGACAACCACTTATCGCAATTCCTTACTGTTAAGAGCGACAACTAGCAAAGTGAAAGAAACATATCATTCCACGAGAAAGAAAAGAGAGAGAAAAAACAGAAAATTAATATAATCGTTAAAACAACCGCCAACCCAACAGGACGCAGGCAACATGAGAACAACGGAATGTAAAACAAAGTACTGGGAAACGAGCATACAACAGCAATAGGAACAAAACCATGGAGAACAGAATCCACCCACAGGCGCATACACACACACACACATGTTAAACACCAGGGTCGAATTTGGAGTGAGCTGGTATTGTGTTATACTAAAACTACACGGGTATAGACAAGGTTCGACCATTTGTTTAAGCTCGTAACATTCTTCCTGACGCGGTTAATCCAAGCGGCATTGAGAGACTGGACCACTGCGGGTGTCTGCTATATATGTGTGTGTGTGTGCTGCTGCTACTGCTGCTGCTAGTTGCAAAGTTAGAGAATTGAATTCACCTGCCTGTTCCTATTATTCGTTACACAAACCACGGTTAAAGAGCAATTGAAGGAGAAGAATAAATTCTTAGAAGGAAGTAACACAAATCAGGACAGGGAGGGACACAACATTCACACGGCATTGCTACAGTGGCGCGCATTGGGTTGGATATTACTGTGCAGCAGATACGGGGTGCGCGGCTTGTGCGTTCGTTTTGAGAGCCACAATATGGTTGTTTGTTTCATTTTATTTCATTTGCTGTATTCAAAACACACTGTATTTTTTTTTTTACAAAATATACTAAATCGAAAGTAAACTAAACTATAAAAAAGACTTCCTGCGTTAGTAGTCTCCAGAGGGGGAGGTGGCTGATGGGGAGCGTTGCGTTAAGCGCGCGGAGGAATTTGCCGTTATATGTTTATTTTTCAACTTTTTCCAAAACCGGGCGGGAGGTGGTTGGACTACAACATTATTACATTCATTCATTGATCGCATCCCCTCCATCGAGCCCTCTCCCTCCTATCGTCAAGCGCGGGCGCAAGTGTGCTGCTTGTGTTTACATGCAAGAGTTGTAAATAATATTAGCGTACGATAAAACCAGGGAGGGCGAGCGGACGGTTGCGACGCACTATTACAGGGGAAAAAAATGGAGTGGGGGGTATCTCAGGAGGGGCATAATTCATTTTCGGGCGACATAATTATATTAGTGGTTTATAGATAAATAAATAATAATTACAGATGCATTTTGCTATTGCTCTCGCGCGCCCAGGACGACATGTATGCTCGGGCGCAACATGTATGCAACAACAAAAATAGATATCCTGACTTAATAACACAAAAATGTAACGCTTTCCGCTTAAGCTTTCTCTCATTCATTTGTTTCCTGTGTTAACGCATTCGTTTTCTCTATCTCTCTCTCTCTACTTTTGCGTACACATGTTATCGCCTATTGTGTTTGATCTCACTGCAGCCATATCTTATTAAACTACTAAAAACACAACGTGCACCGGGGCGGGATAGATTAATCATTAATCGTTAATTAAGGATTACAGCTTAAACTAAAGTAACAACAACATGTAACAACATCAAATCAAGGAAGGCGCTATCATCGGAAGTACATAAAGGAATGGAGCGGGATAGGGACATAGGAGGAGGAGGTATGCAGTAGTCTAGCTGCAAGTCGCCCTTTCTGCTTAACAATTCCAAGCCCGGAGGTTATAGGATTTTTTCGTTCTTTCTTTGCTTTATGCTAATTGTCTCTCATTTTATATCCTTACGCTGCAATTAGACACGCGTTCTAGTCGTTCAATCCTGTCGGGTTTTTGCCTAACCACGTGACACGCGTGAAAAAAGTGTTCTGGCACAGTGCATTGATGAATCGATTGAATCGATTGCGGTATCAAAGCAAATTGGATCGTAATACTTCATTGCATCATGAGGGACCGTTATATTTAGGTTAGATCGTTCTTATTCTCTTTGAGCTAACTAGCAATAAGGACTGTTCGTACCTTTTCCACTAACAGTTAAGACAATTGCTTAAAAATAATACGGTTACAAAACCACCCTGGACTCTACTTGGCTTGGCTGGCTGTCTCTACCTGTAAATGAAATCTGTCACAAACCTTCTATTTGTGGGGAACAGAGGGAACCTTCCAAAACTAATCAAAACTGTTTACTGGGCTATGGGCAAAAAAATAACAGGATGTTTGTGGCGAAAGAACCTACAACCCCCGGTGAAAGATGGCTTAAGACCACCTCAAAGAAGCTGGATAACCAATAGAATGCACCTGTAATGCCTCTCTCTTTTTTTCCTTTTCTTTTTTCTCTCATACCGATCGTGCGATTATATACTGAGAGCAACAACAATCATAACATACTAAAGAAAAACATTCTATTAACAACGCGTACACAGAGACAAACTAAATGACACACGCACACACTTGTACACACGCATTTTTTTGTTTGTTTGCAGAATTTATCAATTAATTTGAATATAAAAATATACACACTAGCAAAACACGGTGCCGGCAAAACACAAAATCATATCATTTTAAACAGAACCAAAGAAAAACAAACTGAAATAGTTAAACGTTGAAGCTCAAGGAACACAACTTTAATGAAGAAAAACGATAAATTTCTTAACTAAACGAAAGTGTATGCGCAGAAAGAAGGAAATCAAACTCAGCTACAGTGTGTAAATTGTTTGTTTTTCCTCACCAATGTGAACACATTTTACAGCAGTTTTAGCCTTTTTTATCTCTTTAATCGTCCCTATATTGTTTCACGCATCACGCATGACGAAGAAGATTATCGCATTGTCCAAGGGTGAACAATCAATGAACCCATCAGGACGACTGCGACAGTATTCGCGGGGGTGGACTACGGAAAATTCCTGTTTGTGCGTTAAGTTTAGAAATGAGCTTTATTTCAACAAAATACAACCAACGGTTTCCTACCCTTGTGAGTTGCCGTCCAATGCGTCCAGTGCGGTAGTAGTCGGTAAGTTTTGTGAAACGAAACTTGTCGGTGTTTTTGTCTGTTGGCAACAAGTAGTAACCGCATTGCACTGTGTTTTGGAAATTAAATGGACCCATGCAGTATTTTTTTTTCCTTTTCTTTAAAATGAAGGCTCATTACATGCCCTAAAGAAAGCAAAACCAAATGCATTACAGGCCTGTAATGTAAACACTCAGTAGCTACAGTAGGAATTCAATATGTTAACGCTTTCTAGTTGGTATGCTTGTTAGATGGATGTTCGATAGTTGGCTGAAGGTTGAACTTAAAAGCAACTCCGGAACTCCGGTTGATATAAAAAAAACGCGGAAAAAAACACGGGGAAATCGTACCAATTAATATAGATACAAATTCGACAGTTGGCACAGGCTATCGAACCTTTACTAGTGAAGTCAGACTGTACTACATTGATGCTACTGAGCGCAAAATAAAGCTTCATATGATATGATTTCTCGAGATGTCTCGATGAATGACCAATGGCTCATGGTCGCTGGCAATGGAGCCCTATTTAGTTTAGTTTCACGTGCGCGGTTAATACATTGTTTCGTTACGTCCATCTGTCTGTGCTGCCATGGTCGTATAAAGTCGTAGTAGTACGGTCGTCGTTTCTTCGTTTTTTCAAGTCCTCTGGTGTAATTATCCTGCGTCAGTATGTCAACCAGAGAGAAGAAGAAGAAAATAACCAGAAGTAACAGTCGTGGAAGTCATTGTCGTAGTGGTATAGTTGTAGTCCCCAAGGTTGGTAGTGATCCATTTCAAACTGTAACGCGTCCTTTAGGGTTCCCTTCATCGTCGTCCAATAGTGTTCGTATCCCTCGTCCCATGTGTTTGGCGTTTCCTGATGGTGTCTTGTGTTTCTAACCATTTCCCACCTTTTCTCTAGGCCTTCGCAGAGTTCCACTTTTCTCCTATTGGTGTATATAACAATTAAACAGAAGATTAGGAATTTTCTGCAATTTTTGCGCAACATCTGCGCAACTACACAGAGTTAAGCGACTCATCAAAAACACACACACACATAAACAGGACATGAAGCATTATGTACTTAATGATCCCTCCGCTGCTGATGGGAATCTAACCGGGCCTCGCATAACAAAAAAAAGAAGAAGTATACTATTGACACTGCACATGGTTTTCTGCGTGGACCTGGGTGTGTGTATGTGTGTGTGCGTGTATAAATGTATAGATAAAAGTGTAAGTGTGTCTGTGTCCATGAAATGGCGTGACAGCGCTCTTACATGTCTATTTATTATATATTATTAATATATGTTTAAATGTATTTGTGTATGTGTATGTGTGCGCGCTCGCACGTTAGTACTGACTAACTAGTTTCCCTTTACTGATGTGTACCTCGAACAGTCAGAAGTCAATAGTTGAACGCTTTCTAGTATTGGCATGCCGTTTTAGTTGGTTGTTCGATAGTTGGCTGACAGTTCTAACTAAAAAGCGCACTATTTTCAATGAGTTCAGACCGTATTTTAGTATCAGCATCGTGCAGGTAAGTATTGGCATTTGTTATATCCTGTTCTCGTTTCGACCTGACTATTCTCACAATATCTTCTCGTGTATGGGGAGGGGGTTACGTTTCGTTTTATTGCTAACCTAGAATATGCGTTTGCTGTAAGTGATTTTATCGTATCTCGTAAACTTTCATCGAACGTC